>NC_072793.1:15492500-15687500 GCF_028583425.1 Eublepharis macularius | reverse complement strand
CCTGCTGGAGGTGGGCAACCTCTGGGAGGCTACCTCCCTCCGATTGCTGGGCAATTGCTGGGCGAGGGTCAAATCCTTAGAAGTTTGCCCACCACTGGCGAGTACCTGGGAACACATGCCGTGTACGCACTCCCTATACCCTACTGATGTCCTTTCTGTCCTTCCCAGGCTCCTCCGACAAATCTTCAGGAATTTTCTAACCTGGAGTTGACAACACTGCGGTTGTTGGGGGGTGGGGGTGGGGGAGATCAAACTGCATATGCTTATGACTCTTAGGACCTGGAGTCTCCTTTGAATGCCAACAAAGACAATGAAGAGAATATTGTCAATATGTCAACCCATGTACATCAGGAGCCATCTGCGCTTCAGTCACAAGTACCACGGCATGGATGTTGTAACACTTTCACCAGAAACATGGATTTGTCTGTCTAGTGTGAGAAAACTGGAGCAGATGGGAATGTGAGAGAGACTGGAACAAAAATATTTCAACAGGGCAACGTTTCCTTTCTGGATCATTTTGTTGCACAGGAGCTGTATTCCTTTGTTTCAGGGAACCATTACAAAAATGACCATCTGGGCAGTTAAGCTCATTCCTATGTCCTAGAAAAGAGCTGTCCTTGGTCACAGCATTAGATCAGGCCTGCTTGGCATCAGATCCACCAGGCTGAACCCATCAACTATATCTTCTTCCCTACTAAGCCTCCACTAACCACCTGGCTTTTCTTTCTTCTGGGGAATGCAGCAATAGGACCAACTGGACCATAATACATTGCAAGTTGGCTATTTTCAGCTTGATGGATTACCAGGGCTTTTTTTCAGCTGGAATGCGGTGGAGCAGTCAGGCTCTGGATGACAGGCTATGGCAGATAGACCCCTGTACCATCACAGCAAGAATCCAGGCTCTTGGTTAAAAGGTTTTATTCAGGAACCAGGTCATTTCCACAGATATGTCCATAAGATTACTCAGAAGCAAGGCAAGCAACTATGCAATAAAAACAGGTTGACAAGAATGGCAACATGTGGGAAAACCATTCCTCTTAAAGAACACAATTACTCCTTTCCCCTCTCCCATCAGTAAAACATAACTTTTGGTGGAAACCCGTCCTAAGAACTTCTCACATATTTTAACTGTCAAGTCTAGACCCTGAGAAAGCAGGGGATCAAAGCTGAAACACAGTAATTCATGTGAGTGAGCAGTGTACAAGGTCAGAAGCACTGAGAGCTCCCAAAGCCGTTAGAGAAGACACCTGCAGCTTCAGTAAGCCTGTGAAAGCAAAGCAGTTATGGCATGGGCAATATGACATCAAGGTGCAGCATTAAACACTGGTTCAGAATAACAGGTCAGCATCAAATAATGGCATGGATGGGGCACAGACATGACAGGAACGGAGTTCTGGTACCTCCTGAAAATGGTCACATGGCCGGTGGCCTTGCCCCCTGATCTCCAGATGGAGGGGAGCTTAGATCGCCCTCCGCACCACAATCTAAGCTCCCCTCTGTCTGGAGATCAGGGGGTGGGGCCACTGGCCATGTGATCATTTTCACTGAGGGTGATTTAAACTTTTAAAAACTCCCCCCTTCTTCCAGCTGATCCAAAGTGACGTCATTGTGCGGTCCTGGAAGCATGTGCACATGTGGTACCGGGGGCACCACCCCCTGCCAGCAGTTGCCCCCTGTTCTGGCAACCCCCTGAGTTCTACCACCTCTTTTCCCAGAAAAAAAAGCCCTGTGGATTACCTTATTGCCAATACTGCAACAATGTTAGCAAATATTCTTAGGATGATTAGAGTTAATTGCCTATTTGGGTGGAAAGGCAGCATAGAAATGTTTTAAATAAATGAACGTAGTAAAGGATAGGGTAACCTTTTGGGTCTGAGTGCTGAAAAACAGTTTACCTGTAAAGATGTTCGTGCGACAGCAAACCAAAGGGGAAGGGAAATAGGGTTATACATGGCCAAACGTCATGAGAGCAGCTCAGCTACCAGTGCCTTTGGGCTGACCTCAGACCCAGAGGGCAGCTGCACCTAGGGATCCCATTTCCCCAGTGGGGGCAGGGGATCCCCCACTTCCACCCTCCATCCCTGCCTCCACTTACTGGCTGGCAGGGGAGGAAGGCACGGGAACGGGCCTCCCGGGTGCACTCCTGGGGCGGCACAACAACATCACTCCCAGGACTGATGTAATCAGGCTGTCACAAGAGTGCTCCTGTACTGTGCAGTGGGCTGATTTCGGCCCCAAAACAGCCCATTTGAGGCCAAAATCCACCAGCTGTGAAGCACGCCCACAACCTGCACAATGACATCACTTCCCAGAAGTGATGTTATCACATGGGTCACGGGGGCGCATGCGAACTTTGCGTGCATGCGAGAAGGGTCATGGGGCCGGCAGAAGATAAGCGCCAGGTCTGCTATCTCCTGCTGGGAGGCTAAGGGGACCTGGTAACCCTTGCGGCAGGCATAAGACATGCCCATTGCCTTCTCCCTCCACATTGGCCCCAATGACATTGCCAGTACCTCCACGACTTCATCCTGGTTGCCGGAGGATAAGCCCTGTGCCCAGGGCAAAACGGTCTCCTGTGCCACTGTTCAGCACCAGTGCCAGGAATTACCGATGTACTGATGTACTTCATACATGTGTTGCAGAAAATAGTGGTGTAACCCCAGTGTTCCCTGTAGCATAAGCAATATGTCGCACTGCCCCCACACTGCTTCTTCCTGAGGCATCCAATGGATGCTTGGAAGTTCTGATGCCAGTACGGTACAGCAGATCACCCATACATAAAAAAGGCTACAAACGAAAACATCTAACCCAATAGAGGTTCTTGAGTAGAGCCTAGCACAAGTCACATTCTAAACTGGTGTCGAAGTTTACAAGATGTGTTGGGAGATGGGAAGAAGCACATTCATGTATGTATACATGCAAGACACATCAGTCCACTAACCAGGGCTCATTTTGAGGGGGAACGCACAGGAACGCAGTTCCAACAGTTCCCCAAAGAGGTCACATGTCAGTTGGCCCCACCCACCTGACTCTCAGCCACTTTGGGCCCGTTTCAGCCTGGTTTGGGGCCGAAACGGCCCGGATTGGGCCTCTGACGGGTGGTGGATCACTCTCCCACTCAGCAGCGGCCTGATCCTGACCATTTTGGGCCCCTTTTTGGCCATTTTCAGCCCCTTTTTGCCATTTTAGGCCCAATTTCGGCCTTGAATGGCCAGGATTGGGTCCAAGAAAGCCAGGATAGGTGATGTCAGGGGGTGTGGCATATGCAAATCAGTTATACCAATGACACACTTCCGGTGATGGCAAGAGGTGTGGCACATGCTAATGAGTTATGCTAATGAGTTATGCTAATGAGTTCCTCCAGCTCTTTTTCTTTGAAATTACACCTATCACTAACCAACTTAAAATTGGCAATGCACCCAAAAATGGAAAAGGAAGTTCCTTTTTATCATCTAATCTGGCAAAACTTTCTTTTCTCATAAGCAGTCACCTCAGCTTTTTATAAAATATCAATAACCTGCTGTGAAGAATCACATTCCCGTGTCCTGCCAAGTCTTAGATAACGTTCTGTTATAATGATCATCAAGGGTCCATTTTGGGAATCATTAACAGAAGCTTTTATTCTGGCTGGCTTTTGAGGCAGTTTCCCAATTTTAACCCAAACAGAGCAGACTTGTATGCACGTATCGAAGGGCAGGGATCATTTGCAACCATAAGGCAAGTGTATTAGTGTGAGAAAATGTGTTGAAATATTTAAAAGGGCAAAAGCAGGGATTTTTTTTATTTAAAAAAGTTCGTGAAATGAATGGGAATGATAATATTTGAATATCAGCAAATTTCTTACTGGGTTGTATAAAGAATACATGTATACAGTGATGTAGTGTGGCGGGGCAGAGGGGTGAATCATTTCAAGGACTACTCCAGCATACTTAGATTATAGAATTGTCATTGACTCTTTGCAGCAACTATGGGACAGATGTGTGTACTTGTTGTATTTATAGATGTATGCATTGTAAATATTTGACTGATTGTACATTTTTTGTATTCACTTGGTGAGTAAGACACAAATAACAAAATATTTTGATATAATAATCATAGATTTATTGGGTTCCTAGGGCTTGTGCCCTTGTTGTAGTCCGGTTGGGGCAGAGGGGTGGCCACCCCGGGCGCAAAATTATTAGAGGACATCAGCCACCGAGGAGAGCCTGTGTCACATCTGCGGGAGCTGGTAGGCCACTCGTGCGGCCTTGGCCCGCCTGCCACGCTGACAGGCAGCCAGCTCACTGGGAGCTGAGCTGGCCCTCTGCAGCTGCTGGCCAAGGAGCACGCCAAGCAAGTGGTGGCAGCACAAGCGGCTGTGGCAAGTGGCTACAGCAGAGGCCTAAGAGGCGGGGAGGTGAGCAGCTCCAAATTGCAGGAGCACTCCCAGGAGGGTGAGCAACTGTGGCGGAGGGGTAAGGGGTAGGAAGGCGAGTGGCTCCAAATCAGGTTCACAGGAAAAGCGGTGCCCTGTGTGATGTCGTCACTTCCTGGAAGTGATGTTATCGCACAGGGCCCCGGGAGTGCGCACACACAAAGCACGAGCGCATGGTGCTACGCTGCTGCATGTATATAGGATATAATGTCTGCTAATTTTGATTTTTGAATTTAAAAGTCTAAGACAACAAGGAGTCTCACAAGGGAAAGATATTATGTTTTCTAAAACTCAGGAAGGTAATCTGAGGTCATCTTTATCTGCTCCTTTTTCTTCTCCTACAACGTCAAGAAAGATACCATATCATCCTACTTTGTATGTATTATCTGTGGCCAATGAGCGTTCATTAAGAGATTCCAGAAATACTGAGTCAATTTGCACCACCAAAGTGTTACTCAAAGCTCATGGGACAGTGGTCAACACTTAGGTGACTTCATTTTTAAATGATATTATGGAAAGTCCTGCTCTGCAACGAGCTATTTATACTTGGGCAGTCCCATCTCTCTGTAAGATCCAAATAGCTCAGCAAAGGCTCAGGGAGACTTTTGCCTCCCAGGCCTGTTGCAGCATCAGAGCACGTTGCCCAATAACATCAGGAGACATGGAGAAGGCAGAAAGGTCAAAAGTCAATAATAAGGTTTCATGGGATTAGAATACAACGTATAATACCGACTGGTCCTTTGCAAACTGGTAATAAGCAAGTTTTTAAAGATGCAGAGAGTCTGGCTGTTGGAGAGTTAATGTTGTGGGAACATCATTTGCTTGTCAGTGTTGTCTGGGAAATAAAATCTACTGGACTGTGAAGTGTATTGTGCACTGGCCTTCCCAACTTTTGGGGTTGTCTTGGCTGGCAAATGGCAGGAGGTTTGGGGCTTGGAGATAGGTGAGAATGGAATTGCATGATGCCTTGATGTCATATTCAGGTGAAAAACTGGTAGTTATGTCATGATGTCACATGACACTACAAATTTCCTGCCCCCCAATCTTGGCTTTTACCATAGAGATTGGTGGATTCCTAGAATGCCATGGAACTCAATGATGTCACTTCTATTTTTTCAGCTCGAAATAGGGGTGCCATATGCCTACTGGGGGTGGGAGATCTCCTGACTCAGATGGCCTTGCCTGCCAGCAGTCCATTGACTAATGGGGAAAAGAAAAAAATTAAAATGCCATCGTGATGTCACTTCCAGGCTTTACCCAGAAGTAACATCACACCCCTCAGGAATTGCCAGAAATTCTATTGTAAAACCATAGAATTTTTAGCAGTTTCTAAAGCGGTATGATGTCTCTTCCCTGTAAAACCTGGAAGTGATGTCAGTTCTGTCTAGGAATTGCTGAAAAGTCTATGGTTTTTCCATAGAATTTCCAGCAATTCTTAGAGAGGCTTGACATCATTTCCAGGTTTTCCCAGAAGTGACTTTTAACATTTATTTATATTTATATGTTATTTATAGTTTGCCTTTCTCATTGAGAATCAAGATAGATTACACAAAGGAAGTCAATACAATCAACAGCTGGGACATTCAATAAACAATACAATAAGGTATGGATGGCAGAAATTTGAAAACAAGCATAAATCCAAACATAGAGGTGAAACATTTATAAAAAAAATAAGTAATTTAACCTGACATATTAAATGATGCAATAAACTACCCAGCAGAAGCATATCTACATCATCAGACAGTACCCAGTAGTATAGTCTACAGTCCCTGTCCCTTTACCAAAGTGCCTCTCTGAACCATTTCAGAACCCTATTTCCCAAGTGAAAAGGCCTTCCTAAATAATTCACTTTGCATAATTTGCAGAAGGCCCAAAGAGTGGGAGCTCTCCTGACCTTTTTAGGCAGGCTAATCCATAAAGTGATGGCTACCACAAAGAATGCACATATATGGGCAGCAGCTAATTATGCCCATTTGCAGGGTTGTATGTGCAGAAGGCCCTATTGAGATGAATGAGCGTGGGACTCTAATCTGGAGAGCTGGGTTTGATTCCCCACTCCTCCACTTGAAGCCAGCTGGGTGACCTTGGGCTAGTCACTTAAGAGCGGCAGGACTCTAATCTGGAGAGCCAGGTTTGATTCCCCACTCCTCCACTTGAAGCCAGCTGGGTGACCTTGGGCTAGTCACTTAAGAGCGGCAGGACTCTAATCTGGAGAGCCAGGTTTGATTCCCCACTCCTCCACTTGAAGCCAGCTGGGTGACCTTGGGCTAGTCACAGCTCTCTCAGAGCTCTCTCAGCCCCACCCACCTCACAGGGTGTTTGTTGTGGGGATAATAATGACATACTTTGTAAATTGCTCTGAGTAGGAATTAAGTTGTCCTGAAGGGCGCTATATAAATCGAATGTTGTTGTTGTTAATGCAGAATAATAGATTTAAACTATAGCAAAAAAAAAAAAGCAAAATATATACCACAGCTAAATTCCATACTGTTACTCCTCTCCCTCTCCTTAATTTCTTATACCCAACATTTTACGTTCATACATTCTATATTCAATCATATACGTCACATTTTATATTCAACATTTTTAAAATCTTAATTTTGTAATTAATCTGTATTTGTATTGACTATTCTTAATTTTTGTTAATTTCCAGCTACATATTCAAAGAAATAGAGTTGCCATACGTGAAATGTTAGAAAGGTTTAAATTGGACAAAAAAGAATGGGGATTTCAGTAAGACAGGACAGAGCTTGAAAAAGAAATATGTACAAATGATGACCATATAATTAAGAAAATGCAGGGCTCATTTCAAGGGGGAATGCACTGGAATGCAGTTCCGGTAGTTCTCCAAAGAGGTCACATGACAGGTGGCCCTGCCCACCTGACTCTCAGCCATTTGGGGCCCGTTTCAGCCTGGATTGGGGCCGAAATAGCCCGGATCGGGCCTCTGATGGGTGGTGGATCACTCTCCCGCTTAGCAGCGGCCCAATCCTGACCATTTTGGGCCCCTTGGCTATTTTCAGCCCCTTTTTGCCATTTTGGGCCCAATTTTGGCCCTGAACAGCCAGGATTGGGTCCAAAACAGCCAGGATAGGTGATGTCAGGAGGTGTGGCATATGCAAATCAGTCATGTTAATGACACACTTCTGGGGTGTGGCATATGCTAATGAGTTATGGTAATGAGTTATGGTAATGAGTTCCTCCAGCTCTTTTTCTATGAAATGACCCCCGAGAAAATGTATACCCTGTTGTTGAAATTTGATACGGAAGAAGAATCTGTCAAAGAATGTATGACAAAATGAACAAAGAATGTTGAGTATAATATACAAATGGATCAATGAGAAAATATGTGGGTTAAGGGCCTCAAATTTACTTTGTGTTCCACTCTCAAGGAGAATTTTTACGAAATGATGTACCGGTGGTATATCTCTCCAGACAAAATTGTAAAAATGACCAAAGGTGTCTCAAATAAATGTTGGAAATGTGAACGACAGGAAGGAATATTTTATCATTGTTTGTGGAAGCAAAAAAAAATTTGGTTACAAGTACATGTGTTAATGCAGAGAATCTTAAAGGTTAATTTACAGTTTATATCAGAGTTCTATTTGCTGGGAATTATGGACAATAAACTGGAAAAAGAGCATGGTATTTTAATTTTATATATGGTAACAGTGGCACGGGTCTTATATGCTCAAAAATGGAAGTGCAAGGAGCTACCTGTATTGGAAGATTGGACTGGAAAGATGATGGACTTAGCTGAGATGGCCAAACTTACAGCATTAATTAGAGATAAAACACTTTCTATATTCATGGGAAATTGGAAACCATTTATGGACTATCTGTGAGAGACAAAGAAAAATGAATTAATGATTTGTGGTTTTGAATTTTAAAAATAAGGTTCTGAGATATCAAGAAGAGTCACAGAAAAAATATATTAATGAGACTACAAGTTGATTGATAATGAAGAGGGAAGTGTTGTAGACGAAAAACTATAATGGATTAATAATATGCCTGTTATGTTTCTTACTGTTTTACTCTGTAGATTGATCTGTAGGCCATTCTTGGCCCTTTGTAGTTGTCTTCTTGTTATGTTCCTGTATCACATGGGGATTTTGATAGTGAGATATAGAACTGGATATCATCGGCATATCTCTACTATGTCTTGGATCCTTGCTAATGCTATGTCTTTAAACTTGTATATGTGTACCTTGTGGTATTGTATTTAAATGTAATTACTTGATACTGATTGTATTAACCTCATATTGTGTAATCCGCCTTGAGTCTCAGTGAGAAAGGAGGACTATAAATGATGTAAATAAATAAAATAAAAAATAACATCCAGTTCCATAGCTACACATTATTTCTTCTAAAGGCTTTACATAGAAGCTGGATAACATGGGAGATAAGATTGCTCCTTGAAAGAGCTAGTTTGGTGTAGTGGTTAAGAGCGCAGGACTAGAGATGGGCCCGATCTGAATTACGATTTCAAAAACCCCCCTCCGATTTTGGCGTTTGCGCCATCGTGACTCAGCTAATCGGTTCTGTCCACGGCAACCGATCCAGCAGTCCGGGAGTTTGCTTGTTTGGGACTTGATTGGATGGGTCAGTTTCTGTTCGGAATTGCAGACACTCTTGCGCCAGTAATTTATTCCCGGGGCAATGGAGTCAGGGGAATAAGCTGTGTTTGCCCTCCTTCTGTCCCCTCGAAACACGAATGGAAGCCCAGCTTTCCTTGATTAGCAGGCTTCCTTCCAACCACGGAGCAGCAACCCAGGGGAGGGAGGGGGAAGGGGTGTTCTGAAGCCATGGGCACAAAGGAAAGGCAAAAGGCAGTGCAGGAGGCTGGGAGGCCGCCCGCGCCATTCGCCTTTCCCCAGGACAAGGGGCATGTGGGCAAGCCGGCCGCCCTTGTCCTGGGGAAAGGCAAAAGGCAGCACGGGAGGCTGGGAGGCCACCCACGCCATTCATCTTTCCCCAGGACAAGGGGCGCGTGGGCAAGCCAGCCACCCCTTGTCCTGGGGAAAGGCAAAAGGCAGCGCGGGAGGCTGGGAGGCCACCCGCGCCGTTCATCTTTCCCCAGGACAAGAGGCGCGTCGGCAAGCCAGCTGCCCCTTGTCCTGGGGAAAGGCAAAAGGCAGCGCGGGAGGCTGGGAGGCCGCCTGCGCCGTTCGCCTATCCCCGGAACAAGGGGTGCGCGGGCAAGCCGGCCGCCCCTTGTCTTGCGGGGCAGGTGAACAGCGCGGGAAGCCTCTGAGCCACTCGCGCTGCCGCCAGCTCTGCAGCGCACTGGGACAGCTGGCTTGCTGCGTGGGTGGGGGTGACTCAGGAGCACGCGCGCACATATGTGTGCGCAAGAGCCTGACTACAGTTGCCCTGGGCACTGGCCTCCCCGATTTCCAATTCCGGACCGGAAACGAGACTTGATCAGTTAGAATCGGTGACCTGCGTTTGGCAGCAGCCCAGATCCATGAACGGCTTAATCGGAATTTTTTTTTGGATCGTGCCCAAGTCTACGCAGCACCATATTCTGGAGAGCTAGGTTTGATTCCCCACTCCTCCACTTGAAGCCAGCTGGGTGACCTTGGGTCAGTCACAGCTCTCTCAGAGCTCTCTCAGCCCCACCCACCTCACAGGGTGATTATTGTTGTGGGGATAATAATGACATACTTTGTAAACCGCTCTGAGTGGGCGTTAAGTCATCCTGAAGGGCGGCATATAAATTTTTATTATTATTATTATTATTAGTATTATTATTATTATTATATATTATTTATATAATAATATATTATATATTATTTATTTATTTATTTATTTATTTATATATTATATATTATTTATTTATTATATATATATAATAATATATTATATATTATTTATATAATAATAATAATAATAATAATAATAATAATAATAATAATAATAATAATAATAATAATAATGTAAGACGATTCACACCCTGAAGATAGCTGGTCAAAACCAGCAATCCTTTGAGTTGATTCCATGAGGAACCATTTAAACTCGTGCAAGGCATATCCCCTGACAACTACTTCTGCCTCCAAAAGTCTCAACAGAATGGCATAGTCTACTCTGTCAAAGGCTGCAGTGCAGATAGATCCAGACAACAAAGAAGCATGGCATTTGTCCATATTTAGACAGAAATCATCCCCTAAAGCTACCAAAGCTATCTCCATCCCATAGTCCAGCCTGAAACCAGATTGAAAAGGGTTCAGAGAGGACAAGAGGTATCTGAGAAGACCTGGAGCTGGTCAGCAACTGCTCTCTCAAACATTTCAAACTGAGAGCCAGTTTGATGTAGTGGTCAAGAGCGCGGGACTCTAATCTGGAGAGCCGGGTTTGATTCCCCACTCCTCTGCTTGAAGCCAGCTGGGTGACCTTGGGCTAGTCACAGCTTCTCAGAGCTCTCTCAGCCCCACCCACCTCACAGGGTGATTGTTGTTGTGGGAATAATAATAACATACTTCGTAATTCGCTGTGAGTGGGCATTAAGTTGTCCTGAAGGACGGTATATAAAACGAATGCTGCTGCTGCTGCTGCTGCTGTTGTTGTTGTTGTTGTTGTTGTTGTTGTTGTTGTTGTTGTTGTTGTTTTGACCAGGAAGGGCTGATCAGAGTCTGGGCAATAACTGGATACGTCATTTTTCAGTATCATTTTTTTAAAAAATTAGCAGGTGGATGACTACGTCTTTGAATGGCTGAGGACAGGTGCTCTGAGTTATTGACTGATTTATAATAGACATCAAGCGATCATTTATGCATCAGCTGGCATATAGCATAGAGCCAAGCTACAGGTTGGACTCTTGTCAGCTTCCATATGTTTTTGCCATATATCAAAGGAATTACTGATCAGATGGGAAAGCTTATGAAAAAGCATAACCTTCAAGCAGTATTCAGACCCACCCGAAAAATACAACAGATGCTACGATCAGCAAAAGACAGTAGAGACCCCCTCACCTCTGCAGGAGTATACCGTATACCCTGCAGCTGTGGACAAGTTTACATCGGGACCACAAAGCGTAGCATCCAGACAAGAATAAAAGAACATGAAAGACACTGCAGCCTTGGACAACCTGAAAAATCAGCAGTGGCTGAACATAGCCTAACTCAAACAGGGCACAGTATCTTATTCCAGGACGCCAAAATACTGGACAACACTTCCAACTACTTTGTCAGACTGCACAGGGAAGCCATTGAAATTCACAAGCATAAGCAAAACTTCAACAGGAAAGAAGAAACCTTAAGAATGAACCGAGCATGGTTTCCAGTTCTGAAAAACATCAGGCTAACAAAACACTCTATACACGACAATAGCCCTGCAGAGAAGATTAGCACATCAAGTACCAATCCATATGCAAAAGAACCTCCTCAGGATACAGTGAAGCCTCCCGCCATTAGCATTCCACACCCTGGGAAACTCTTACAGGAGGACTCAGCTCAACCCCACCCCTCCTGAGTAGATAAAAATGACCTGCCAACATCTTTTCCACACTGTGACACTGAGAGATCTCTGTCTTTTGGTGCTACACCTCTGAAGATGTCAGCCACAGCTGCTGCCGAAACGTCAGGAACTACAATGCCAAGACCACGGCAATACAGCCCGGAAAAACCACAACAACCATACCTTAAACAATTGGGTTGGTCATGAACCAACTGGTGCAAGGGCTGCTGAGAAATAATGTTTCTTTGCTACTATCACAGCTGCTCCACAGGTCTTCCAGTGGGCTCTGCAGAATGCTATATCTGATTCAGTGCGAGTTTTCCACCGGTGATGTTCTAGATGTCTTCCAGCCCTCTTTAGTTCACCCAGCTCTATGGTAAACCAGGGGGCTGGCTTCTATCACAAAGGTGGGAAAGATCAACGAGGAGCAATCTTATCAATGGCTTCAAGGAGCTTCACATTCCAAGCCCCTACCACAGCCTCAACACAGCATGTGTTTGGAATCCCTCAGAATATTTTTGAATCCAGAAGGATCCATGAACTTCCATGGTGAGATCCTTTTAACAGATCCCCCCCTTTTTGCATGGTGTCAGGCGATATTCACCCTTGCTTATGGCAGAGGGATAGCGTCAGATACGCCTCCAGCATATCTGCCGTGTGTTATGAATTTCTTGCTGCGGTGTGTAGTGTACCTCTGTTTTGCTGACTAGTTGCTAGCTGCTTATCTTGCAGGTGTTTTGGTTACCGTTTCCTGGCCAGCCTGAGAATGTGGCCTTGAAGTTCCAGCAGAGACTGCACCAACCTCCTAAGAGACTAAGCAGAGCTCATCTTTTCCCGCCTCCCTCTCTCCTGGCTCCCTAGCTCAGCATGCCAAAATCCTAGCGGACTTTCTTCCCCACTGGGGGGCGGGGACTTTGCCCTATAATTAATCTTGCTTTGCTACCTTGCGTCACTTCAGCCAGTGATCCCGCCTGACCATCTTGATACTGGTATTCTTCTTTAATAAAGTAACTTTAACTCATACACTTGAGTGATGCAGTGAAGTGCTTGGGGAAAATACCTGCCAAGACCTGACAGATAGTGCTTTGGATCCAGCACCCACCCTTGAACCTCCGTTTGAGTCCTTCTGCCTTGAAGTGCAGGCTGCGCAACGCTCCTCTTCTCTCTCGGACGTCTGGATGGTAAATATAGCCCAACCCCTCAAACTCTATCCAACTTTCACCCCTGCTTTCTAATTAGCTCTGAATGCATGTTGTGTGTGTGTTTTGTATGCGATTGATCTCTGTTATTTTCAATTTTAAAAAACTTTTTGGTTGAAATATCTGTCTAGTTATTGAAAGGAGTTCTCTAGTGGGGACAATCCTCATATACATTGGTGGAGATCCCGCAGTTACCCCCTCTTGCTGCCTTATCCCTGCTGCTAATTCCCCCCAACTCGCAAGGAGACCTTCTCTTTGGGTAAAACTACTGACTTGCCATACCAGGAAGGGCTGGAATTGTGCTGCTTTGTAAAAGTAGTTTCGCTTTCCACTTCCAGTGGAAATACACACACACAGTTCTGTATACCTGATTAGATACAGTTCTACACCTGATTGATGTCTGTTCTGGAAAGCAAGAGAAAATCCCTAGAAGCACATTATAAGCAAGACCAAAAGGAAACCCTCCAAACTCATGACTTCTGTGCCCCCCTCTCTACCTTTTCTCTATTCTTTCTTCATGTCTTTGTTCTTGCAGCTGCCATAAATTCTGTCTAAAACTTACTGTTAGGCATAACACGAGTGCATCAAAATATTTCTCACACAAATCAAAACTGATCCTTTGGCTCACTTTACAATAGTTTGGCTTTGCTATTGGATGGCACTTAAAATATTTTTTTCCCAGTTAAAACAAGTTCCTAAATAAACATCTAAGATCTGAATGTTGACTCATGTCCATAAAAACATACAAAATCATAGAGATGCGGGGTGATTCTTAGAGCCTTTCCTGAACACAGTGTCACTTCCCAGGTCAAAATCAAAAAGAGTCCAGTAGCACCTTTAAGACTAACCAACTTTATTGTAGCATAAGCTTTCGAGAATCACAGTTCTCTTCGTCAGATGCATGGAGGGCAAGAAGAAACTGGTCAGATATAGAGGAGGAGAGGGGAGGGAGGAGTAGATGCAAACAGCTCCTTCTGATATGGAGATCAGTTTGCTTCTGACTTCCCAGGTCAGACCTGACTTCTGACCTGACTTCTGACCTGACTTCCCAGGTCAGACACCATTTCTCAACCCCTTTTTCTCCCACTGAAACCATCAGCACTGGCAGTTAGGTGAGTGTAATGGCGGGGAAATGCCTGCTGGGGTGGGCAGCTAGCAACAAAACCTACTGCGGTGAAGGTCTAGTAGACCAAAATTCCTTAAAGCGCACCGTATGGACAGAAAACCACTTTCTTCATACAGAAAAATATTCTTATTTCTCCTCTTTACATGTAAAGTGCTGGGTGCTGAAATAAATAACAATGAAGTAATAAGTGCAAAACACTTTTACAAAACCATAGGAAGCCAATTTACATGAGCAACATCGCACAAAGTCCCAGAGCTCCAGAGAAATCCTTTCAACAGTGCAAACGGAGAAAAACTCTCTTTCTTCCTTTCGTGTAACGGCAGGGATCCAACACCACGGCGAAGCGGGTGCCAACTCCTGGGCTGGAGGTCCCTAGGCGGAGGTACTGGAGGTGCAACGAAGATCAAGGCTAGCGACACGCTCAACAGGTCGCAAGCTGAATTCCTGTTTCGTGAGGCTTTCTCAAGAGGGTTACCAGACAGCAATAAATCATATAGTTCCACAGGCATATAGAACATTTACTTCTCTCTTCCCGAGTGGGAGACCCAGGTACCAGGGGCAGCTGGGGTGGGCAGCTGGCAAACCTCTCCCTAGTCAGTGTGTCTTGGATAGCAGCTGACCCAAAGAGAAAGTCTCTTTGGGTCAGCTGCTTACAAAACTGCATCTTACAAACTGACACTAAGAGCAGAAAGGGCTTCAAAAATGTACGCACTGTGGACCAGTTTGAGTTACATCACACTTTGTGGTGCTAGAGTATTGGGTCCTTTGTGTAATTTGGGGCCAACCACAAAATTCCTTGGAAATCTAGGGACTTGAGCCCAGTTAAAGATATCTTTGGATTCTGAGAAGAGAAATAGAGTGGTGTGAGAGTGAAGAACATTTTTTATTTTTGTCTGTTTCTCTCTATAGTGGTGCCAAGTATTGGTTAGGCAAGATGTTGCCCATATCAAGAAGTGTTCCAAAAGTGAATATTGCCTATGCCGCCCCCGCCCCATGAATCTCCTTGGTTGCCAGTTCTCTTTCTTAACCAGAAGTTTCTCCATTAACCTAGACAATTTGCTTAGTCCTGGAAAAGGTGCAAGTCATGCAGTAAGCTTTACGTGAAATATCATGTGTACTAAACCCTCCATGTGGCCATCACAATTATCATTTCTGACAGCTCTTACAGGCAACTGGAGAGCCTCCTTCAAGCCCTCTCCTTGTCCAATGCTGCTGGCAAAGGGAAAGTGACCACTGTTTGTTCCCGTAGAAACTCACTTTTATTTCATAAACCAAAGGTCCCCAACATGCAGCCCACGGGCTCTAGGGCACCCACAAACACCTTTTTGTGTGCCTGCTGAGGCTTTTCAGGAAGAGGATGTGGCCAAACAGGGTTTGTGCAGAGTAGAGCTCATTCTGCTTGAAGGTCTGTAGCTGTAACAAGAGGATTTTATTTGCCTGAAGAAAGCGACCCCCCTAGACCTTCGGAATGATCCCCCTCGGTTGGCCTGGAGTGGGGGGAGACAGAAAAGCCCGTCTTCCCACCACCAGCCTGCTGCACCAATCAGTGCTGCTGCAGCCTGGAAGGAGAAGAACATGGCCAGCACATGTGGGGGAAAGAAAAGCTATTCCCACTCAAGCCTCTTGCCTGGGGTTCTGCAGCCCCCTGAGGAGGAAAGCAATAAAATTCAGCTGTTGTACCACCAGGGCTTTTTTTCAGCTGGAATGCGGTGGAACGGAGTTCCGGAACCTCTTGAAAATGGTCACATGGCTGGTGGCCCCGCCCCCTGATCTCCAGACAGAGGGGAGTTTAGATTGCCCTCTACGCCACAGTGCGGAGGGCAATCTCACCTCCCCTCTGTCTGGAGATCAGGGGGCGGGGCCACCGGCCATGTGACCATTTTCTCCGAGGGCAACCCACTGAGTTCCACCACCTCTTTTCCCAGAAAAAAAGCCCTGTGTACCACCACCACCCCAAGCCAACCAGCTTCACTTCCAGACAGAACCCTTTTCTCCAAAGTAACAGTGCTCGGGAGGGAAGAAGTCTACTGGGTTTGGGAGGGGGGAGAAGCCCCCCTACCAGTCAGAACAGAGATGTAAATATTTAAGTGTCATTTTGCGGTTGACTGTGCCTCTTCTGGCAGCCATTTCGTGCTTGCACCCACCCGTCTCTGCCAGGATTCCAAGAGGGCCCATAGGCCCAAGAAGGTTGTGGACCCCTGTCATAGGAAGGAGGAAGAAATTAGGCTAAATTACAATTGCATTCTTATTATTTTTCTCCAGCACAATTGATGTTTTGTGTCTATTTCCATTTTCTGCTTCTTGGGATCTTCCTCGCCCCACGAAATACACTCCAGCTCTTTCCTTCCATAATAATGGTAAAAAGGTAAAGGTAGTCCCCGAGTCATTACTGACCCATGGGGGGACATCGCATCATGACATTTTCTTGGCAGAGTTTTTGTTACAGGTTTGCCATTGCCTTCCCCAGTCATCTACACTTTATCCCCAGGAAACTGGGTACTCATTTTACCGACCTCGGAAGGATGGAAGGCTGAGTCAACCTTGATTCGGCTACCTGAACCTGGCTTCAGTACTGCAGCTTACACTCTGCGCCACGGGGCTCTTCCATAATATTGACATTTCCTTAAATAGTAGGATTTCAAGAATAACCTTTGGGATTCTTTTATTTTCAATATGCTCCTTTGAACTCGTTGGGTGAATTCTAAGGATAATGCTTAGATTCAGCAATGTGCAAGAGGAAACATAAATAGACTTAGGTGCAGTTCTGTTTGTGCAAGATCTCATGCAATGCCTAGTGTTTTCCTCCCTGAATCTTATAATGTGCAGAAATTGCTTGCACAGCATCTTGTGTAAGAGGAAGAGCAGTTTAACTTAGCGCAAAGTGTTGGCATGAGGTTTCTCCCCCATACTTCCTCTTGCACAAGGACTGTAATATATACAGAAATCTTCTGGTGGATCCAACCCTCTGTGTTTATACACCACCAACTAGCAACCAATGTATTTACTAAGTGCGAATGTAAGTTTTGCTGATTGCTCGATCCCAGGAAGTATGGCTTGCTGAATAAACTGTACCCGTCACGAGCTTGAATCAGGATACACATCCTATCCAATGAGCTGAAAAACAAGCTGAGATAAGAACTACACAGAAGCCGTCCACAACTGGTGGCTTACTGAGATCTCTGCGCCTCACCATGTAAAAAAACAAACAAACCCTACCTTTCACCTAACCAGGGTTGAAAATCAAATCCATGCACATGCCTGAGCCAAACGGCACTCCTAAATCCTAAATTATCCGAGGCGGCTTCCATAATCTTTATGAAGGGAAATATTAAATCTTTAAAGAAAGAAGGAATTTAAACAATCTCTGGTTCAAAGAAAATTGCCACATGCTGAGAAACATTAAGAATGATAATATTTTGCTAAAACCCCGTTAAATTGTTATGTGGCTTCTCAGCATTTCCTTTACCGTTGCGTCTCATTGCACACATGCTTAATGGCTGGAGAGCAGGAAGGCAAGTGGGGGAGAGAAAAGTGGGAAGAACATTGCTCTCTTTTCTTCAGGGCCGTGGGAGGAGGACAATGTTTTGTTATGGACTCAAGACCACTTCCCAATGCACCATTCAGAGCCCAATTTTTGCCCTCAGTCTTTGGTGATTAACCAAAGATAAAAGCAAGTCACAACTTGTCTTATAAATTTTCACTGCCTCCCTGGCACCCTATTGGACACCATAAAAATGGGCAGGGCTTTTTTTCAGCTGGAACGTGGTGGAACGGAGTTCCGGAACCTCTTGAAAATGGTCACATGGCTGGTGGCCCCGCCCCCTGATCTCCAGACAGAGGGGAGTTGAGATTGTCAATCTAAACTCCCCCTCTGTCTGGAGATCAGGGGACGGGGCCACCAGCCATGTGACCATTTTCTCTGAGGGCAACCCACTGAGTTCCACCACCTCTTTCCCCAGAAAAAAAGCCCTGAAAATGGACAATTCCTTTCGTCATTGTATTTGCAAGCGTTCTGACACAAACAATGCTGGTATAACCTCTTTTTGTGTGGTTTCTATGAAGCTAATTTATGAAGCAAACTTACAACACTAAATTAAGAAAATTTCTTTACACTAAAACGTTCAACCATCAGAATAATACAAGATTTCTTTTCGAAACCAAGCTCAGAGGTGCAACAAAAATGGAACCTTGTAGCCAACAATGTCTTTAAGTTCAGTTAAGTAACTGATTGTCTTTGAAACCGCTCAGGAAAAGCAAGGTCCAGTTATTCAAATCTCACCCCAAACTGCTAGAGTCCTTTGCCACAGTCTTCCCATTTATGAAACAGCTTGAACCCAGTCTTCTATCTTTAGCTTGGGGATTACAGCCCTGCAGGAATAATATGATTCCAGAAATAATACCAAACTAAATATAACACAGGTACACCACTTTAATCGTGTATTTCTGATTTCTTTATTCAATGTGGTGGCCTATGTGGTGCCCTCAAGTCACAGCTGACTTACGGCGACCCCTAGTGGGATTTTAATGACAAGAGACTACCAGAGGTGGCTTGCCATTGCCTGCCTCTGCAACCCTGGTCTTCATTGGAGGTCTCCCATCCAATTATTAACCAAGGCCGAACCTGCTTAGCTGCTGAGATCTGATGAGATCAGTCTCACCTGGGCTATCCGGGTCAGGACATTCAAGATGATGAGTATATAAAATCTTATTAAGCTCCCCAGCAACCAACCTCTTCCTCAGCCTCCTGCCTCCAGATACTGACTCCAGCCTGGGGCGGAGTATAACTCTTGGGGGTGGCTCAATAGTCTGCAGACAGTGGCAAGTAGTTGACTTTGGGTTAGTGGAAGTTCTGCCAGCCTATACATATATAAATATATTTTATATAAATATAAATATAATCTTCTGTTGGAACTACAGCAACAAGTTGGAGGAAGGCTCCTTGGCACTGGAGGAAGGCTTCAACCTTTACCCAGTGGAGTGGTAGAATATATGCTAGTTTAGAGAAGTGAAGGCACAGAAGGGGGAAAAAACCTCAGAAAAATGTTTTTTCATGTTTTTCTAGGACTTTTAAAACTTTTTCTAATAGAAAAATGGGGGAAATGGGGGACTACTGAAAGAAAAGCCTCTCCTATGAAAAAAAATTCTTTTAGAATGAGTTAAGTACTCCTTAAGGCACATTTTTTGCACTCAAAATGTATAGCATGAAAAAAGTCCTGAGGTGTTTTTAGTCCTGAGATGGGAAAGGTGGGAGATTTTGAAGCATCCTCCCTTTTTCACATGCAAAAAAAGCCAGTTGGATCCATGCTTTTAAAATACATATATATAATCTTGGCAACAATTAATATGCTATATGTTTAATAATATGTTATCAATAGGTTGTGTTTTCACTGTTATAAAACTTAACTTGATATCTAAATATCTATTGTAACTGCATGGGAGCCAAGCTACAACAGACGAATTAAACAAGGAGGAGCACGTGAAGGGAGTTGCAATGTTAGCTGGGAAGCTGAGCTTTAAAAGAGATCGGAAGGCATTGTCAATTTCCCCTCTCTACAGAGGAAGGGAGATGGCTGCTCAGAGGGTTTGTTAATTTCCTCTTTGCCTCTGGAAGGCTCTGTCAGTTTCACTTCCCCTTTTAGGAGGCAAAGAAGAAATAAACAAACCTTCTAAGGGGGGGATCTCCCTGGCTCTATAGAGAGGGGAAATTGACAAAGCCTTCCAATCTCTTTTTAAGCTCAGCTTCCCAGCTAACATTACAACTCCCTTCACCTGCTCCTCCTCGTATAATTTGTCTCTTGAAGCTTGGCTCTCAAGTGAGATGGATCCAGTGCTGAGTTTCCATGAGTACAAGGACTTCTGCCATCAGAACACAATCTTCTTGCCCCCTCCTCTTGCGCAGCCCCAAATGGCCACTGAAATCTTGCTCTTGGGGACAGAGGTGGAAGTCTTTGCTCCGTGGGTAGAAGTCCCCAAGGCCACAAAAGTGTGGTGTTGGATCCACACCAATATTTCTGTCCAAATAATACACTTTTTTTGTTTATTACATAATTTGTTTTCTACACTCAACATTTACTTTTTTCTACCTCTCAGATGGCAAAATTAAGATACATGTGCTAAGGAAATTAAGATACATTAAGATATTAAGATACATTAAGAAATTAAGATACATGTGCTAAGGAAAGATACATGCGCTAAGGAGCAGCAACTGTCTCAAATATTGGCTATATTTGCCATTTTTATTATAGAAATCAAAGATATTTATAATTTTAAATTCCATAAATATGCCAAATAGTAAAATTAAGTATGCTAAGTTATAAATAATGTTGTTTATGTTGTTAAATCAGTACAAGAAGTTAATGTTTGATAGAAAAGTATTGCATTTCAATTTTACCCTAAATGTCCATTCCCACCCCCTTCCGAAAAACATGGGTGGGAAGTTTTTTTCCATGGCTTCAAAATTTCCAGAAATTCTACATCTCTGTGCCTATCTGTTGGAAATAGTGTTGAGGTCACATTATGAAACTACCAAACAATTGAATTAATCTCATCATTATTTTCCCTTTTGATTTCTCCCCTATTTCTCTCCTATCAAGGAAGTATCAGGTTCAGAGATTCTTAACCTGAGATATTCAAAATAGTAAAGAGTCCAGTAGCACCTTTAAAACTAACCAAATTTATTGCAGCATAAGCATAACCTAGATAGCTGCGTTCTCGAAAGCTTATGCTCCAATAAAGTTGGTTAGTCTTAAAGGTGCTACTGGACTCTTTACTGTTTTGCAGCTACAGACTAACACAGCTAACTCCTCTGGATCTGAGATATTCAGACCCCTTACAATTGCTGGATAGCTAGCCAACAGCCATCTCTCTGCTTTTGCTATCTAGATAATATAATAAAAGGCTATTATTTAATGTTGGCTTATCAATTTGACAGATGATATACAGAAGCATTTTCCTTTGGTTATCTACTTTCCTTATCCAAGATCCCTTACCCCAACTTCTATTCCAACCAGGGGTCATTTTGTAGAAAAAGAGCTGGAGGGACTCATTAGTATAACTCATTAGCATAACCAATTAGCATACGCCATGCCCCTTGCCACCACTGAAAGTGTGTCATTGGCATAACTGATCTGCATATGCCACACCCCCTGACATCACCTATCCTGGCTGTTTTGGACCCAATCTTGGCCATTCAGGGATGAAATTGGGCCCAAAATGGCAAAAAGGGGCTGAAAATGGCCTAAAAGGGGCCAAAATGGTCAGGATTGGGCCACTGCTGAGTGGGAGAGTGATCCACTTCCCCGTCAGAGGCCCAATCTGGGCTGTTTTGGCCCCAATCCAGGCTGAAACAGACCCAAAATGGCCGAGAGTCAGGTGGGTGGAGCCACCTGACATGTGACCTCTTTGGGGAACTGCCAGAACTGCATTCCTGCGTGTTCCCCCTCAAAATGAGCCCTGATTCCAACCCTTCCAGTCTGCTGTCATCGCCACTTCATCCTTGCTCTGACAGCTCCCTCGTCTCCCTTTATCTCACCATGCTTGGCTCAGAGCTCTGAAGAAGCTCTGAAGAAGAAAGCTGCACTTGGAGAAGGCCAAACAGTAAATAACGTGGAGCCTTCAAGCTGCCCTATTTTGAATGCACAAAATTGTCAGAGCAAAGGAAGTGTTAGGGGAAGGACAACAAAGATACCTCGGCTGCCCCGGTCAATGCACGTGTACCACGCCCAGCAGTCTTCAAGCCTAGCATGAGCAGTGAAAGGGAGCAGTATGGGATGGACGGCAACTCTGTGCATGGACTTTCATTGCTGTACTCGTTCAGCCACATTCATCACGTCAGAGCTTCAGAGCAACAAAGAGATTGAAATGGAAAACTTGATTCATCTGCATACATGAGATTGCCTTAGCAGTACCTCTTTTGTCAAGTTAATGCTGCTTACACACCCCACATTCATGCCTGTCCCCGGGAAAGATACATTCCAGTCCTTACAGCATCTCTTTGCCTTGTTGCAAGATTTGCTAGTGCCTGCCTCTTTGCAAAGGATGCAAAAGTTAGATAAAATGACAGTCATCTAAAAATGGTCGTTGTAAGTCTATTTGTCACGACAGTGTTTTGTTGTATGTCCATCGACTATCATAATACTAAAAGAAGCTTTTGTATCTATCCCAAGACTTTTTTCGGCCACAGCTGCACAGACTTTAGAAAGCCCAGAAAGCCCAGCTCTCGTTGCCCATCTGCACCCAATTTTGCAGTCCAAGAGGGGGCTCAGCTACCTTAGCTAGGGAATATGACATTAAAGTGATGAAGAACAGAAGGGGTTCAGCAAAGATCAAAAAAGGTACGTCGCTCTACCCTGACCCTTTTAAACATGGAGCATATTAAAGTAACCACATCAAAACAATGCAGAAATGATTAAGTTCAAGGTTAATGACAGAACAGCTTCATTCTGAACTTTGTCCTTCGATTTATTTTTGTTTGTTTAAGGCCAGTGGTTTGATCTAGAATTTTACAGGACAAAAAACGCAAACACCTGCCCTTAATAAACTCAGAACAAAATTAGGCATTATACACTCAAGAGCAAAGCTCTTGATCCTCCTCCGCCCCCCCCCCCCCCGCCCTTTGTGGGCCATTTCACTTTTATCTTAAAATAAGATTATCTTGATGACAGTAGCAATGGGGCAACGGTTAAAGATGATGAGGTTGTTTTCATAGGAAAATGACAAGTCAAGCAATGGGGCAACCCCAAAGCCCAATTTATTGCTCTGTTTATTGACTAACCAAACAGCAGCCAATAATTAGGCTAATAGATGAGGTTTGGCAATCACTGGGCAAAACCCCAAGTTATCGCTCATCAAATTACCAGCTTGATTGTCATCAAGTTAATTCAAGTTATCCATACACACACACATACACGCGTACAGCATGGAGACTAAACAATGGGCAGGTTCCACGGAATTAACCAAATTCTGGTCGGGTATGGTTTAAAGTCGGAGGGAAGGTGACATGGTATGGCCCAGTCTCATCAGATCTCGGAAGTTAAGCAGGGTCAGTATTTGAATGGGGCACCAACAAGGAAGACTGCAAAGGAAGGCAATGGCAAATCATCTCTGTTTCACACTTTCCCTGAGAGCATGTTGCTAGGGTCACCATAATGAATGACTTGCAATTTGACAGTATGGTTCAAAATAACTGATGACCCTCCTTGTCAGCTCTCTAGTGAAGAATATCTACATTTCAAAGCAGCAATCATGTCCAGTGCAAGGAAATGTGAAAACATAGCAAGAAATCCAAGCTCAAGGGAAAAATATTCCATGGTTGATGTTATCACCAAATCAGGTCTTGAGAGGGCAAAAGGAAAGAGAATTATGGAAGAGAGGAGCCAGAGCAGAATGGCATTGGGTGATGGCAAAGGGGAAGGCTCTGCCCCCTCCACTTCCTGGTTTCTTCCCCTCCTACCTTGTGGTTCCCAAGTGGGCCTTAGTCTGCTCACTGCTGTGCCTGCACCCTTGGGGTGGCTGGGCTGCCGGGCAGCTCACAGCTGCTGCGCCTGGGCCTGGGCCTGGGCCCATGACAGCTCACTGCCACCATGCCTGGGCCTGGGACAGCTCACTATCTTTTCACCCAAGCCTGGGGCTGCTTGCTGCTGATGTGCCACTGCAGCCAGCCATAGAGTGGACACCACCACACTGCCTGGGCCAAGGAGAAGTGAAACCTGTTCCCAGGCCGCAGAAGTTGGTCAGCTGCTGGGTTTGATGCAGTTGGTGGCTGGGACAGGCTCTGTCTGCTCATGCACAGACCTCAAGTAAGTGTTTTTTTTTTTTTTTTTGCGGGGGAGGATTTAAACCTTCCATTTTTTTTTGAGGATTTCAGATTTTTCTGCGATCCTGGAGGATCTCCTAAAGTTGCTGAAACATCTGTTTTGTTCCCAAGTGGTCCCGATCCTCAGGTTTAAGAGTCTGCAGTTGAAGGACACTTGGCTATTAGTATATAAGATGAAAATGAAAAATTAATCATGACACATGAAGGATCCATTCATTACGTATCTAATAAGATCGTACAAAAATATATATTTTACTTGAAGCCCTCAAACACTGACATTTAACATTTCTAAAAAGGTATAGGTGTCATTAACATTTTTAGACAACACCTACATAAACACCAGGTGCATTTTGACTTTGTGTCTCCTTAATGACCAAAAGACATTCATCAAATTCACACTCTACAAAACTTTCCTTCCAAAGCAAGGCAGATAAGAAGCAGAAGATGACTCAGTATGCCAATTTACATCACAGCATTCAAACTTCTTACCCTAGAGACTACAAGTGCCATTGGGGAAAACACATTTTCTTCACCTAATGATCCAACACTACATTGGCTTGAATGTGATTCGACAGGAGCAGGGCTTTTTTTCAGCTGGAATGCGGTGGAACGGAGTTCCGGCACCTCTTGAAAATGGTCACATGGCCAGTGGCCCCGCCTCCTGATCTCCAGACAGAGGGGAGTTTAGATTGCCCTCTGCAGTGTGAAGGTCAATCTAAACTCCCCTCTGTCTGGAGATCAGGAGGCGGGGCCACTGGCCATGTGACCATTTTCACCGAGGGCGATTTCAACTTTTAAAAACTCCCCCCTTGTTCCAGCTGACCCAAAGAGGCATCATTGTGCAGTCCTGGTAGTGTGTGTGCACTTTGCACGTGTGCATGTGGTACCACCTCCTGCCCGGAGTTGCCCCCTGTGCTGGCAACCCACTGAGTTCCACCACCTCTTTTCCCAGAAAAAAAGCCCTGGGCAGGAGTAATTCTGCATAGGATTGCAACATTAATTCCCATTCAAAATCTGTCTGCACAAGGATTCAGCCAGCAGCTTATGCTCAAAACTTAGCACTACAGAGGAATGCTGAACTTTAAAGTGAACTATGATATAACAAAACAATGCCGTTCCCAAGCCTATCTTTAACTAAAAGACCACCTCCCTCTTTGTTTCCATTTCAAATGCCTGGACCCAGATTGTTGCAAATTGCCAGTGGGTTTCTTCTCTTCCCAAACCTCTCCAAGCAGGAGTTGTTGCTGAATTTGAGCTGCAGTCTCTTAATAAGTACAGCCAGAAGCTGGTGGGAGATTTAAATCTTTATCAAACAATCCTTGGAAACAGTTATGGTCAGTTTACTAACAAATCCTTCTTCAGAAGCAAGACAAGCAAAGTAAATACATAGAGTGTACTGCATGTAAAAAAAAAAAGATAATTCAAAGATGTGTCAGCAGGGAAGTGGATCAGATTAAGGGAGAAAAAAATGGAGTAAGAAGTAGGGTTGCCAGCCTCCAGGTAGTGGCTGGAGATCTTTTGGAATTACAACTGGTCTCCAGGCCACAGAGATCAGTTCACCTGGAGAAAATTGCTACTTTGGTGGGTAGACTCTATGGAATTTTGCCATGCCAAGGTCCTTTCCCTCCCCAAACCCCACTTTCTCCAGGTTTCTCCAGGTTTCACCCCCCAGATCTCCAGGAATTTCCTAACTTGGAGCTGGCAACCCTAAGTAAGAAGTAGGGGTTTGCTCTGAGAAAAACTTCATTATAATTTCAAATCCAGGATGGGGGGGGGGGGGCTTTACTGTGATTGCTGGCTTTCAGGTAAGATATTAATAGTTCAAATTTAAAATCTGTTTGTTTTTTCGGGTTCTGAATTTTCAGGACTATTATTTTAAATGGCGAGTTGAAGGTCTGGGGCAGCTGTTTTTAAAGATAATGGCACCAAATTTGCACAGAACATAATCCTCCCACTAATCTAAAGACTACTTCGGTTTCAAGTAGAAAGGACAAAAGGGATTGATTTTACCAACTTTAGTTGCCTTTCAGCACAAGTGTATTTGCCTCCACTGATTCCTATCAGGTGGAAATGACACCGGCCACAGATATATCTTTTTAAAATCCTGTCTGCCTTAGGGTTGCCAGCTTCCAGGTAGTGGCTGGAGATCTCCCAGAATTACAACTGGTCTCCATGTCACAGAGATCAATTCACCTGGAGAAAATGGCTACTTTGGGGGGTGGACTGTTTGGAATTATGCCATGCCAAGGTCTTTTCCCTCCCCAAACCCCACTTTCTCCAGTTTTCTCCAGGTTTCACCCCCCAGATCTCAAGGAATTTCCCAACTTGGAGCTGGCAACCCTAGTCTGCCTCCATTTTTTCCACATAATCTTACAGTGACTGACTAACATTTTTTAAAAATATTCCTTTCTGCTGAAAACTCTGTTTGCCATCCTTCCTTGTTGTGGCCCATTTTTTCTTTTCACGAACTAAAGAAAGCTCCTTTTGCAGAAAACCTCTGCCACCCTTCCACCATCCCAGCCTGGCCTGGCCCGACACTCTTTGAAAATATCTCACTTCAAAAAGACACACATAGAGAGAATGTGTGTGATTGTATGTGATGAATTAATAATTCAATTTGGTATGAGACACGTCTTCATGGTGGGTCTCCACTGTAGGGTACCTTAATTAGTAATTAGTACTGTGGCTATTTAAGGGGTTCCTGGAGGAGGGGGAGAATTTGGCAGGGGGAGCTGGGGGGCTAAGTTACATGATATGTTTGTTTATGAGTCGTCTCTGGGTTTACCACTTCCATCAGAGTCACGCATCAGCTCCAAAAACCTTGTTTAAAAGCCACAGAAGCTGATTTTGCTGATGAGGGGCAGACTGGGTAGAGGAGGGAGGCTCTTGCTTCCCGGGCAGAGCCTTTTTTCTGCTGCTACAAAAAACCCCATGGGAATTTATTTGCATAAGTTTGGAGCTGTACATGTAGTCTGAGCACTTGCTCAGCACAGACTCCTCCACAGAAATTTCTTCTCTGGGGCTTATCTCCGAAGGTGATTGACCGGAGCCTAAGAGCGCTCGCCTTCTCCTGATCACTTGCAAGGCTCCGATGAGAAAGGAGAGATGCTACTGTCTGGGAAATCGGGAGAATCAGAATTTCCCTGAATTACACCTGACTGTAAGCATCCAAACATGAAAAACAATACAATTTTTTTTCAGAAGGTGTTTTTTGTAATGCCTACGAATCCCAGATTTGTGTTACTATTCCAGAAAATCATGGTATCAGCCCAAAACAGTGATTTTTGTGTATACTTTTGGCTCAGGAATTTTGGAATGTTCATATGAGCACCCCCCTGTCTTCCGGAGAAAGATTGCAGGGCATGCAGCTATCCCCTAGTGCAAATTTAATTTGTACCTATAGCACAAGTATCTCCTTCCAAGCTGCGCACTTAAAACGGTTTCCTTAACTTGGCATTTTTGAATGGTGAGGATGCCCAATGGGAAGCCAAGGCCTCAGACAGGAAGACAATGATCTAATACCAAGCAATGTAGAAGCCAAGATATTGTAACCAAAGAACAGAATCCAGGCTATCACTGCAAAGTTTCTTCTTGCTGCAAAAGAACATCCTCTGGAAGGAAGGCAGTTCTGACTGTGAGAGGCATCTGTGGAATTCCACAGAGAAGATTCCTTTGTACTAAGCAGAAGACTAAGCATTCAGCACTCGTTTTGCTTTCATCCTGTGTTTCTAACCCGAAAGAGCTATACCTAGCAAAGTTTTGGCTAGAAAATCTAGGGCATTACAACAGCGTTATGCATTGCATGTAAAGAGAAGATACCCTGTTCTGAGCACATGTAGCTATGTTTGGTAAAGGGTGGTTTCTGAATACAAAAGGATATGAAGGGAGGTCTCTGGTGTCCAGAGTCTGAGGCTCAGCCTCCGGACTTACCAGGAAGAGGGGGTGGGAGACAGTTGGGGGGAAACTACCCAGCCACCCCAATGGACAACCTGGGCCAGCACAGACCAACAATAGAAAGGGGGAAAGAGGCAACCCACTCACAGGAGGGTGGAGCAGTTCTCAAGCTCCAGAGGGTCAGAAGGAGCAGGTGGAAGCCAGCTAGCCCCACCCTCCAGGGGAAGTAAAGACAGCCAGGAGGGGACCAGGGCAGAGAGAGAAGGCACAAGAGATAGGGACAGCCAGCCATCAGACAGCAACCTTACTGGCAGGGCAGCAGAAGCAGCACAGGGCCATGCCCCAACCTGCAAACAGGGAGGAAGGGAATAATAGGGACCAGCTGAGGCTGCTCGAAGCTCCAAACAGAGGAGGCTTGGCAGCCAGCCAAGAGAGCACAGCTGTAGCTGCCCAAAGCAGCCAAACTAGCTACCCCAGGTGCAGCTGCTTGAGACAGCCAAGGCCAAGGCTAGAAGGCAAAAGAGGGGTGTGGCTGGCAGGTGGGGCCAGGAATGAGGGAAAGGATATAAGGGAAGTCCACCCACAGGACGTGGTGGGTTGTTGTGTAGGGTTGTGGGGGAGAGAGGAGGAGAATATGAGAGAGCAGCGGAGAAGAGGTGGAGGAAAGAAGACAGAGAGGAGGAGGAGGGGGGAGGAGGAGTAAGACCGACAGCTGGATGGGGACAGCTGTCATGGAAGGCAGCTGGGACAATGTCAGGTTGAAGGGACCTGTGGGCGGACTGAGAGGATGTGAGGGTGAGGTATACCCCCTCCTTCCACAGACCAGGATCCTGCATATTCCCTGAAGGTTCTTTAAGGTGGAAGTCAGGCAGGCTGGCATCTCACAGGGCGGCACCTATGGCAGAACCTGACATCTGGGATGTCTTGGACATTAGCCTACAGCCTGAAGTCATAGTACTACTATTACTAAAACTTTTCATAAAACCCTCCACAGATTTTTCCGTTGAGATGACAAAATTGTTAAGGAGATTCATGTCTGTGCTTGGGGTGTACTGAGAAGGTAGCAGGCTGAGATACAGTGGAAGATAAGAAAATGTAAGCAGACTAATCAATACTGAGTTTGCGGAGGCATACCAAGCTGAAATCCCAAAATGACTCAAACAGAAAAGTAGAAAAGAGCATTCTAGTTTTGTTTTCCAAACATGAAGGAACTGCTGTCTCCAAGGAGTCTTTCTAATCCAAGTTAACAGGATGAAAACTACAGCTAACAAGAATCATAATTTCTTATTTTTAAATGTGTTTATCTTCCAATGTATGCTAGCCCATGTGAATGCACACCATTATCGGGACACCTCATGCGGTCACAGTAAACCTCTGTGCAGGGGGTTGGATACAAAAGGGTTAATACAGCTACCCATTCATGGATAATGCTGGTGTACATAAACATACATTAGCCATCTGTCTTGCATGGCCCTTTCAGGCTAGAAAACATTAGAAGAACAAATGAACATGGAGAGGGAAGAGAGAACTTTTCTTCTTAATGTTTCAAATTTCTTCTCATTCAACAACTAAGGGAAGGCAGATAGCTTATAAGCCCAAGTACCACTGCTAGGTTTGCCAGGTCCCCTTACACTCCCAGGGTGGGGGGGATGGACCCAGCACTTACCTCGCACGTGTGTGCTCCCAGCATATCATGATGACATCACTTCCGGGAATGAAGTGATCCCAGGAGTGTTCTTGGGCCTCGCACCAGGCCCATTTGGGGAACAGCTGAAAGGAGACAAAGTGAGAGGGGGTAATTAGGATTCTCCACTAATGTGTAAGGATTTGCCAGGTGACTCTCAAAACATTTCACTGCAAGAGTTGAAGAACTTTATTGATAAGCTACCAGCTTCAGGCTCCTACTCCATTTTTGCCAGGAATGACGTTTCCCTACAAGCACAAGTCATATGTAGGATTCTAAGTGTGGGTGAATTCCCAAGTCCCCACCCCCCTTAAGGTAGCGGTCAACTACATTCAAGAGGAAGCATTTAGGCGAGAAAACACAGAGTTGATATATGAGAAATCTCAAGGTCATGAGTGTCTGTGCAAGCATCTCTTCCCAGGCCAAGGAGAGAGGAGGTTAAGAGAACGTACAGATAACAGTAGAGACACATCACAGTCAAGCAATAGCTCCAGCCTTTAGCTATGCCCATAGCATTAGAGCACAAACTGTACACAGGGTCTGGTTGGGTATGGCAGGTGAGGCTAACCACCTGACACAATGTTTACAGGGATTATTCCCTTAAGAGAACTCTCGAAATAAACCAACCAGATGTTCAATCAGAAAGGTTTTATTAAAGGAGAAATAAAAGGGCAAACATACAATCACACACAGAATGCATACAAGGCCAACTAAGAGGGAATCAGGGAGGAAAGGGGGGGAAGCAATTTTGGGGAGGGCTGTAGTTACCAGTCTTGAAGATGGAGATCCGTGGAGGCAGCAGCAAAATGACCAGTGTTTCACAGAGAAGAGAAGGCCCAAATAGATTTGGGGGTATATGTATGGGACCCAGAACACACACAAAGACACTGGTGGCTAGGGACTCCAGATATAGGGCAAAATGCTCCCGGGGGCAAGCTGACGTTTTTGTCCCCAAAACCATAACTTGATGGGTTTTCCGGTGGTGGATAATGAGTTGGGAGAGGCTTGATGACCCTCTGAGCACCAGATGGGAAAAGCTACCAGGTTTGGCAAATAGTGTTAGGTGTTGCTTAATTAGGGTAGATGGGTGAGGGAAAGTGAGGCCGCGCATGGACAAGATTAGTCAAGAGTTCTTGGAAGACCCAGTGACATAAATTATGCATTTATCTGGCATGTGGAGGGGGTCTTTAATCAGTCAGCCACTTTGAGTCTCCTTCTAAAATATTTCCCAGGTTTTTACCTGACTGGCATCCATTTTGTTTCATTTCAGGCCAAACAGTGCGGTAGGGTGTTTATGATTTTATATCTATAAACTGCCCCTCAATGGGAGGAGGGGGTCTGATGGCTAACATCATAGTTAGCCTGGTAGGCTGGGGACAGCTGACTTTAGATTCCTGACTTCCTCACTTCAATAAGGAAGTTTTTGAGAGTCAAAGGTAGATGTCTTCTGAATTCTGTCTGACTTGTGCAAAATTCTTTCTGGAGTGTTTTCTTTTGTACTCTGTGGTTGGCCTTCTTCTGGTTCTGCACCATGTTTTACTTGTCCCCGTCTTCCTGGAAAATCTCTAGAAGGACCTCTATTGCATCTTAAAAATGATTCCATCTGATGTCTGGATTTTGCATTAGCTGTGGATTAGCTTTTGTGTCAAGAATGGCACTTTGTGTTCATGTTTCGCAACTGTGGACTCTTATGTCATCCCTGGGTTGTATGTTTGGCAGGGGGAATCCACATTGTCCTCTGTCATCAGCTTTGTTCAGCTTTTCAAAACATCGATACGAGTGGGATTGTTCCTGCTGGCCTCATCCTGGATGTAGGATGAGAGGGTTAAGCTAGCACTACAAAAGTTTAGCAAAATTACCTACATTTATTATAGAGTGTACACAAAAACAACAATTAAAATTTTTAAAAAAGATAAAAGTCTGAATATCAGACCGCAAGTAAGTACATACGCAATTGTAATATTTCATACACAAAGATGGATTGCCCAATGACCAATAACAAGTATATCCAAATAAATAGTATCTCATAGACACTTGATGGACTACCTAAAAACAAATGGGCCATACACATTTCAGCCCCTAAAAGGCCTTCCGCAGTGGTCAGCGTATTATTGTGATAAGCCCTACACATCCAGGAATAAATAAATCCAATAATAGTTATACTAAAATTAAAAATTAAAAGCCAGGTGTTGCTGTCTGCAACTTTGATTGCAACTTTTGATGGAGTCTTCACACATCCAGGAATAGGAGATACTTTACACGAGAACAACATTGAATATAATAGCCAAATGTGTAGGTGAAGTTACTATGGTCCATTTGTTTTTAGGTAGTCCATCAAGTGTCTATGAGATACTATTTATTTGGATGTAATTGTTATTGGTCATTGGGCAATCCATCTTTGTGTATGAAATATTACAATTGTATGTACTTACTTGCGGTCTCAGACTTTTATCTTTTTTTAAAAAATTAATTGTTGTTTTTGTGTACATTCTATAATAAATATATGGAATTTTGTTACATTTTTGTAGTGCTAGCTTGACCCTCTCATCCTACTCACTTTTCTGGGTTGAGTTCCCCCCCTTTTTTCCCTTCGTTTTTACTCACCCTGGATATTTCAGCAGTTCTTCAACTCTGTATTGGATCTTTGCTAATGCTATGTCTTTGTAAAATCCTATGACATTGTTTATAGAAATGTCCTTGACACTGTATGGAAAGGTCCTTGATACTGATTGTACTAATCTCACACTATGTAATCCATCCTGAGTCTCAGTGAGAAAGGCGGACTATAAATGACACACACACACACACACACACACACACACACACACACACAAATGTCTGCATGTACAGATATCCATCCACAAGATGTACAAGAATACATATATAGGCTATGTACATGCATTTGGGAAATACTGCAAAAAGAAAGGTCCCAAACACTTATACAAAGGCGATACACATAGAACTTCCTACAGATGTTCACCTATGTATGTGAACTCCTGGACACAGGCACAATACAGCACTTCTTCCAATGCAAAAGGTGTACATGCTTTGAACTAATAAATAGAGTTGGTACAGCTTTTGCTGCATTTGGATTTGTCTGTATTTAGTTTCAAGCTATCTGAAGGAGGAAGCTGGTGCTCTTGAAAGCTTATACCGTGGAAATTTTGTTGGTCTCTAAGGCGCCACTGGACTCAAATCCTGCTTTTCTACTGAAGACCAACCACCAAAAATTAGTTTCAAGCTACTGACTGAAATAGCAAACACGTTGGTCCTCTGCTGGCAATCTGGGCCTGGTTTTTCTGTGACTAGTAGTTCCAGCAGTAGACATACCCAGTTCCAGTGGCCCTGCCTTGTAGTCCGGCATTGCAAAGCATGGATCTGTGAGGGAGTCCTTTTCCGGCAGTTGTTTTAACTCAGTTTTCTGCCAACCCATTTGAATGGGAGGACGCTATTTTGGACTGAAAGTAAACATGAACAGAATCATAGAGCCAAACTACAAGTGACTCCTGAAACAACTTGGACACTTGTCAGCTTCCCTCAAGTTTTGATGAAAAATGTAGGCATCCTGGTCTTGCAGCTTGGCTCTCCGATTGCTGTCCAGTGGACTTTCCAACTGTCACTTGTCCAACATTCCGCCGAGCTGCCTACATTTCCCGCCAAAAGAGAAGTTGACAAGTGCCCAACTAGTGTCAGGCGTCCCTTGTAGTTTGCATGTAGATGTCAGAGAATTGTTTGTCAGAGTTCCAAGGTTCTGATGCATTGCCACCAAGGCTCCATTTATCTGGGGCCTTACGCCATTCCATCTTCATAGCTTGGTTCTCTTGCTTCCCTGTTTCCCTTTTATTATTTTTGTGCCTCGTTTCTGATACCACGTATTGTTTTATTGTCCCTCCAAGAAAGAGGCAGCAATAGAGTTTAACAATAGACCCATATCTTAACAAACTAGAATGTGTTAAGAACTAATTACAGATATTGTTTGGTTCCTCAATGCCCAAACCTTCAGCTATCTTAAACTTTGGAAACCAGACTTCCTCACTCCAGTAAGGGAGAGACCCTTAAAGGTATAGTCACACATTCAAGTAAACTCTATTAGCTTTCTGACTGGCAGCTATCTCTCAGGATCTCTGGCAGGGAAAGGTACTCTGGATTCAATTGGAAATGTCAAGGATTCGTTCTGGGACCCTTTGTGTGCTAAACATATGTCTTTCACTGAATCATAAACCCTAGTCACATAGATGAGGGCCAATAACACTCAATCTAACCTAATTTATACAGTCATCTATCCATTTTATCAGTTCTGAAAATGGAAGGGTGTGTCCATCTTTGGAAGAGGAGTTGATAGTTTTTTGTCAATTCTCTTCTCTCAGTCCACTGACCCCAGAGAAAAAAATGGAAGCACTTCAATTGGCTTCAGTGGAAGGGGGCAGTGAGAAAGTCTGGCTTTGCAAGGTTCAGCCCAGGGCTTTTTTTCTGGGAAAAGAGGTGGTGGAACTCAGTGGGTTGCCCTCGGAGAAAATGGTCACATGGCTGGTGGCCCCGCCCCTGATCTCCAGACAGAGGGGAGTTTAGATTGCCCTCCATGCTGCGATCTAAACTCCCCTCTGTCTGGAGATCAGGGGGTGGGGCCACCAGCCATGTGACCATTTTCAAGAGGTTCCAGAACTCCGTTCCACCGTGTTCCAGCTGAAAAAAAGCCCTGGTCCAGTCCATGAGGAGATCTTGTTGAATACAAGCTACAGTCATTGAAACACTACTCTGAGAACCTTTAACAACAAATTGAATGAAGAACTAAAGCATGTAATTGTTTTGAGCCTGGTGACTGGAGGAGAATGAACACAGTCAGTTGCTGACGAGAATATTCCCTGCGGAAGACTAGGCTTCAATCTTATCTGGATTCAACTTCTATTGTCTTGGAAACATCTATAGACTCTGAAATGAAGCAGATCATTTGAGTACTAAAGACATCTCACCCTCAGGTTTGCATCCAATAGCTTCACATACACACCGAACAAGAACTGGGACAGGATGGATCTCTGTGAAATCTCGCAGGGGATATCCTAAGAAAAAGCTGGACATGCTCTCTGGGAGCTTATTGCTGAGAATAAAGAGAACCACTGGTGTGGTTCTGAACACCTGCCAAGTTCCTCCATCATGTCAACAATATCTCATGTATAATAGCGTCAAATGCTTCCCCCTTCAATTTTGCCCATCATGGCGGTAGTGAAATCTTGTGGTAACAAGCCATAGGCACTGCATCTTTGGAGGTTTTGTTCTGGGTTCTGAGCTTGCAGAATGTATATTCTTCAAGATTTGCAGGACAACACAAATCTACCTTGTATAATCTCAGTAACATCTGCACTGGGTTATCCTCATCAAAATAAAAAGAGTCCATTTCCTCTGAAGCAAATGGGATCATCTGCTATTGTACAAGGCAAAAGGTTTATCCAATCTGAAGAGAAACCAGAGTATTGCTATTGTAGTAGTATAGGAGCTGCTGTATCATAGTGGTTAAGTGGTTGGGTTGTTACCCAGCTCTCTGCTGGTTTGAATCCCTCGACTGCCATGAGCTCAACGGGTGGCTTTGGGTAAGCCACTCTGCTCAGCCCCAGCTCCCCAGTTGTATTGTGAGGATAATAATAACACTGGGCCAAGCTACAAGTGATGATTGACACTTGAATGGCAAGTGTATTTCTTCCTGTTCACTTGCCCTCCACTTGCACTCCACTGGATCCACGTGCTGTTCAAGTGTCATTCATCACTTGTAGCTTGGCCCACTGACTATATTCACTGCTCTGAGTAGGCACTAATTGGTCTTGAAGCATGATATATAAGCCTACTGCTATCATTGTTATTATTGTAGTAGTAGTAGGCGGTTACCAATTTATTGATTTGTACAATGGCAGAAATGCACCCACCCACAATAATGCTTTTTTTTCCCCCAAAGCAGAAAATACTACTAAGGTGGCAAAGGACACAATTGCTGCAGGTATACATGACTGCGCTATTTTTTTCTGAAAAGACAATCCTGAAAAGAGGATAGGAGACAGTGTAAAAGAAGTGTGTTATATTAGAGAACAGTTGTGCCAAATATATTATAACCTATAGCTGTTTGCCCCATTTATCAGATGCTTTTAAAAAAATTACAGTTCAGCCTCATCTTAAATCATCATCTTCAGCTGGTGGCTTACCACAACTGGTTTCTGAGAGAGTAGGGAAGAACACGGAAGAGGCACACAAAAAGAACGAAAAAATAAGCACAGAGAAGGAGACGGAGAAAGATGGATGCATTGGGTAACAGTGGGTCATGTATTGCGTGCCGGAATTCAAGATACATTTCAAGCCTGAACTAGCTCAAGACATCTGCCCTGAAAAGATACTAGAGGTTTTGAACACATGTGAAGTGTAAGTGAAATGACACTGCTATAAAACAGGGTGTTTCCCCCCAACCCCACTCCACTTTACTTGGATAGTAGCAGGGCTTTTTTTCAGCTGGAACGCAGTGGAACGGAGTTCCGGAACCTCTTGAAAATGGTCACATGGCTGGTGGCCCCGCCCCCTGATCTCCAGACAGAGGGGAGTTTAGATTGTGCTGAAGCAGCTCAGAGGGCAATCTAAACTCCCCTCTGTCTGGAGATCAGGGCGCGGGGCCACCAGCCATGTGACCATTTTCTCCAAGGGCAACCCACTGAGTTCCACCACCGGTTTTCCCGTGAAAAAAAGCCCTGGGCCGATTCCAGACAGCCCCCCGCCTCGCGAAACGTCGCGCATCGTCGCACAGAAAACGCGAAATATCGCGTTTTCTGCGCGACGACGCGTGACGTTTCACGAGGCAGGGGGCCATCTGGAATCGGCCCTGGATAGTAGGAATAACCTTGAGCACAAAGTCTCTCCGTTTGGAATGGAGTCGACTACAAGGCTTTTGGACAGACCCGCCTGAGGTAATGCCACAACTTAACAGAAAGTTAAAGGACACACACACGAGATATAGAATGGCAGACAGAAGAATACCCTGAGGAGAACAGGGACATTTAGAAGTTTTGTTGGATCAGAGATACGTTCAAATTTACTTCAGATAATATCAGAGTTTGGTCCTTGATATTTATTAGAACAATGAGAAATTCTAATGGTGTGAAAGAAGCAGCTAAACCAAAAGACGTCTCTTTTTTCCCACAAAGCCCGTGCTCTTGTTTGTGTGTGTATGCCCTTGTTTTATTGCTGAACATTGCTATAGGCTAAGATGACACTGAGGGGGCATTTCTGAGCAGCTAACAACATCTGAAGCCTGGCAGGAATATGTCAGAGAGTTAATCATCATGTTGAACTGCAGTTTTATCATCCTGAAGAAGAAAGTAGGCTGTCATTTGGCTATTCCTCCTCTGCTTGCTAAAGGTAAAGAAGTTTAATCACTAAATCTTCATCTCGATTCCTGTAGGTCACACACCGTGCCCAAGTCAGACATTATAGCATTTACGTAACCTTATCTCTTTGGCAATAAAATAGCAAAGCACAGACAGCTCTGTCGTGCGTTCTCTTTATTTTTTAATATATAAAATTTGTTTAAAGAAAAGCCATCTTTAAAAAAAAACAACAACCAGGGAGGGGTGGTATCCTCCACACAGCGGCAGGAGTAAACAGGATGCAATCAGATAAAGAAATTACAGTAAAAATATTGCCTCATCTCCAAAGCTCAGAACTTTTTTTCTTTCCTTTTTGCTCTTTTTTATCTTGGAGAAAGATAATGAAAGAGGAAGCTTGAAACCACATTCCCATTGATGTTCGAATACACAACTGCTGGATTTAAGAACTGGAGAAGATCAAAGAGAATGGTTTTCATTCCGATAAAATTATACCAGTTCTAGTACAGGGTGACGGGCTCATTTATGAACTCTGTGAGGTAAACAGTTGTTAAGGCGCCTTCTATTCCTCCCCCCGCCCCGATGCTACTGCTTCGCCTTCCCTGTACAGCAGACTAAAAAGAAAAAAAGATTCCTGGGATTCCAAAGGATTAATTAGGACTGCAGTTAATAATATTATAATAGATATGCAACAATGATATGATACTGGACACAATCCAGCAAAAACTTAGGTTGTCATCCTCTGTATACTCCCGTTTAATTCAAAGGGACAATTTCAACTAAATACGCACAGTAAGCAGTGCCCTATTGGTTCATCTAGTCCTCCATTCTCTTTTAAAGAGCCAATCAGATGCACATGGAGGCCCGCAAAAGGGGCGAAGCCTCTTCTCTGCTGCTGTTCCCCAGCTAATGGTATTCATAGGCAAGCTGCCTCTGAACATGGAAGTTTCATTTTGCCATCATGGTGAATAGCCATTAGTAGATGGTTGTTGTGGATTTTCCGGGCTGTATAGCTGTGGTCTTGGCGTTGTAGTTCCTGATGTTTCGCCAGCAGCTGTGGCTGGCATCTTCAGAGGTGTAGCTGGCATCTTCAGAGGTGTAGCCATTAGTAGAATTGCTCACCATGAATATGTCTAATCTCCTTTTAAAACCAGCTAAACTAGTGGCCTCCACTGTATCTTGTGGCAGGGAGTTCCACAAGGAAATTATGTGCTATATGGAGGTGTAATTTTCTTTCATTTGTCCTCGAGCACAGGGCTGTCCAAGCGACTGAAAGCAATGGAATGGGTGGAGCGACTCTAGCCTGCGCCTATATACTCACATCACAAGTAAGTCCTATTACATTCAATTTGTAATTCTATCGTGAACGGATGCGATTGCACATTTGATATTCACAAAAGAAAGGAAAAGCTCTGGCAAGAGTACAGGATAGATGCGACAATGAGAATTGGATCTGCTGAGATGCTGTAGCTTATGTTTTAAACCAGAAGTGATGTCCTCGGGGCTGTGGAGCCTGCATGCGGCATGCTCTGGCCTTCTTCTGCTTACCCCACCTCCACCAGCCAGTTGAACAGTGGGGGGGGGGCGAATCCCTCACCATGGCAGAGGACTTGGCAGCCCTAAATACAACAGGACACACATCAGTGCCTTGGACAACAGCATCATTCTGTCTCCTAGTAATGATTCAGAAAACACTGTCAACATTCAGGCCTTGGACAATAGCATCATTCTGTCTCCTAGTAATGATTCAGAAAACACTGTCAACATTCAGGCCTTGGACAATAGCATCATTCTGTCTCCTAGTAATGATTCAGAAAACACTGTCAACATTCAGGCCTTGGACAATAGCATCATTCTGTCTCCTAGTAATGATTCAGAAAACACTGTCAACATTCAGGTCCGGTAGCGCCTTAAAGACCAAGTAAATTTCCAGGGTATGAACTTGTCCTTTGAAGTTTCCCTGCTAGAGAACTGCTGTCTGGGGGCAAGAAAAGGTTTGCCTCCCAATGCCTGTGAGAGAACAGTATAATTGTCCAGCGTCAGTTGCAGGTCATCAATAATGCATTGAACTGGTTTGAATTGGGAACTGTTGTGACTACCAGTGGTGTTCTGTTGTTCTGTTTGGGCTTATCTTGAAAATTACAATGCAAGATTGCTGAAACGGAGTTTGTTTGCAAATTTGGAACAATGGATCCCCAGGGTTGAATCAAGACATGGGATTTTTAACAACATTTGATTTATATATCTCTCTTCAGGACAACTTAATGCCACACTCAGGGCCATTTACAAAGTATGTTATTATTATCCTCACGACAATCACCCTGTGAGGTGGGTGGGGCTGAGAGAACTCTGAGAAGCTGTGACTGACCTAAGGTCCTCAAGTGGTGGAGTGGGGAATCAAACCCAGTTCTCCAGATTAGAGTCCTGCCCCTCTTAACCACTACACCAAACCAGCTCTCACATTACAGGTGCTTATTTTCTGCACTTCTCACCCAGTTTCTATCAAGCTAACTACAACATGTCTTATAGCTAGCTTCCCGGCACTCTAATTTACAATACCCACCCACCTTCTGTCAGGATTATAAAGACTTCTCCCTTTTTTCCACTCCTTGTATCAGATGAAGGGAACTTTGACTCTTGAAAACTCATACCCTGGAAATCTAATTGGTTTTTAAGGTGCTACTGGACCCGAATCTTGCTCTTCTACTTCAGACCAACATGGCCACCCACCTAAAACTGTCAACATTATTACTGAATACATTTCCCCTATCCATCTACAGCAAAAAGGGAATGTGTTCAGGAAGAAAGCATGGTGATTGCTGCCATTTCAGGAAGAATTTCAGCACAGTCAGTATTATGATTTATGGCTAATTTGCACGCCAATGCCTTATAAACAGAAATAGAGCTGAAAAAAGAACTGCATTCATGATTCCAGATTCTTGATAATGCTGTCCCAAAATATGGCTAGAGTTCACAGGGTGTAGAAACACACACACACAGCCTCATCTACCTCACAGGGTTGTAAGGAGGATAAAATGAAGATAAGGAGATTGTTGGAAACCACTTTGGGTCCTCATTCAGGAGAAAAGCAGGGTATAAAAAGGGGGGGTATAAAAAGGGGGGGGGAACCCACCCACCCTGAAATGCACATATCTGAAGCACCACATCTCCTAATATATTCACCTGATGGGCTCCTCACAGCAATTTCTGGTTTTTGTCCCTTTGTATATGGACGTTACGTTCATCACTGACAGTCCATTCTCAGTCTTGTTCCAAGGTGAGGGGCTGTGTTCTGGAATGAGCTGACCCCCCACCCTGGCTTTTGTTTGGAACTCTTTTTAAAATTGGTCAATTGTGTTTTGTGTTTCTAATGGGGGGGTTCTTTTACATTGTGTTGTATGGCTTTTGATTTCTGTATTTTGAGTTACTTTTACTGGGCTGGTTGTTTTTCTACTTAGATAGCTATTGTGGCTAGAGCAAAATAGGTCTGCCCTGTGTCTGGTCAGTACCTGGGTGGGAGATTTCCATGGACTCCTATGTACTCTGCCTTGAATTCCAGGGAATACTAATGTAATAAACAAACCAAGCTAACAAAATCCAGGGCTTTTTTTCAGCTGGAATGGGGTGGAACAGAGTTCCGGCACCTCTTGAAAATGGTCACATGGCTGGTGGCCCCGCCCCCTGATCTCCAGACAGAGGGTAGTTTGGATTGCCCTCCGCAGCAATCTAAACTCCCCTGTGTCTGGAAATCAGGGGGCAGGGCCATCGGCATGTGACCATTTTCGCCGAGGGCAATTTAAACTTTAAAAAACAACCCCCCTTTTTCCAGCTGGCCCAACGTGACGTCATTGTGTGGTCCTGAGTTCCACCACCTCTTTTTCCAGAAAAAAAGCCCTGGGTACAACCAAATACAGTGGCTATGATGGAATGCAGTTTTCAATTGTTATTGTGAAACAGACAGAGACGTGCAGTGGAGCTGGGGGCCAGAATTCACTTGGATCCACCTGTGGGAAGGAAAGTGGGAAGGGGCTGTGACTCAGTGGTAGAGCGTCTGCTTTAGATGGAAAGGGCCTCAGGTTCAGTCCCCACATGGCCGGTCGAAAGGATCAGGTTGTAGGTGATTCTCAAGGCCTCTCTATGTTAGATCTGAAGAGTATATATATGTAAGTATTTTAATAAATAAAGTAAGAAGAATAAAAAATATTCATTGCATTCATTCCTGGGTACCTGTTCTCACATGTCACTATTATTGGGTTGAGACAGAGTTTTGTGAAAAACTCAGAGGAGTTAGCCATGTTAGCCTGTTGTTGCAAAATAGCAGAGTCCAGTAGCACCTTTAAGACTAATAATAACATCATCATAATAACATTTGATTTGTATACCGCCCTTCAGGACAACTTAATGCCCACTCAGAGCGGTTTATAAAGTATGCCATTATTATCCCCACAACAAAACACCCTGTGAGGTGGGTGGGGCTGAGAGAGCTCCGAGAAGCTGTGACTGACCCAAGGTCACCCAGCTGGCTTCAAGTGGAGGAGTGAGGAATCAAACCCGGCTCTCCAGATTAGAGTCCTGCACTTGTCTTAACCACTACACCAAACTGGCTCTCTATCCAACTTTACTGTAGCATACGCTTTCAAGAACCACAGCTCTCTTTGTCAGATGCATGGACTGCATGCATCTGACGAAGAAAGCTGAGCTTCTTGAAAGCCTATGCTACAATAAAGTTGGTCAGTCTTAAAGGTGCTACTGGACTCTTTGCTACTGTGAAAAATCATCCTTCAAAAACAATCTGACAGAACCTTCTGACGGTGATCCCCAGCTTATTTTCTCTTTTACTTATCTAACAATTTTCCACAGTGAAGAGATGCCTTAGCTAATGCTAACTTTATTATTTTATTTATGTCATTTATAATCCACCTTTCTCTTTTAAGACTCAAGGCGGATTACACAGTGTGAGTTAGTAAGAGTCTGCAAGATTCTGCACTGCCATCTTTCTTTCTTTCTTTCTTTCTTTCTTTCTTTCTTTCTTTCTTTCTTTCTCTTTCTTTCTTAGAACTTAAGGAGATTTCCCCCCCGCCACCCCCCCCCATCTTTACTCATGCCAAATTACTTCTCAGATGTGGCACATGCCCCCCAGGAGTTCAGAACTGGTTGGGTTAACCCAAATTACGTTATTTAACATTTCCTTTCTTGGCAAAATGCCCAAATGATGTTATCTAGACTTGGTTTGCTTCTGGGTCAGCTCAAGTAAGCAAACATTACACCAAAATCTCCTGTTCATTCTTCACTTCGCAGCCGACAGCACTATTGTTCATTACTAGAAAGGCCATGTAGCCACAAGTGTTTCAAGGCCTAACATTCAGCCCTTCTAATTTAACCCACAGTTCTCTGCTACAATTTTGCTACACATTCTATATCTTGTTTTGATGCCTGAAAAATGTTTGCATGTTTTTAGCACCATTTCTTTTATGCTATTATAATTGCATACACATCTGAATTGAGAGGAAGGGGTTGGAATTATTTTACTTTTGTAGTTTTACATAGTCTATTTCCCAGCCTTTTCTTGCCAGAAAACAAGCAAAGTCAGTATTCTGAGGGGGGAAAAAACAGACTGAATCCCCATGGCAAATATGGGTCCAGTACATAGGAATCTGAATGTGGACAGGTAAACTATTATGTCATCACCAGCAAATTAAAAGGACATTTGTGCCTGACAGGAATATAGGGTTGCCATTCCCCCACTGGGTGGGGGGTGGATCCCCCGCTCGCACGCTCCACCCCCAATCCTTGCTTACCTGGCGCGGCACGCTCCCACAGGCCTGATCCAGCCCTGATCAGGCCTGAATCAGCCTGGATCAGGCCGCTGCAGAGCATGGGAGTGCTCCTGTGTGCCACAGTGGCCCATTCTGGGTCAATTCAGGCCTGATCTGGGCCAATTGGGTTCCAAATCGGGCCGATGTGGAACACTGGAGTGCTCCCACACTCCACAGCAGCAGAGAGGGAAAGAAAATTCTGCAGTTTGCTTTAATATAATTTGTGCAGTAGGCAGTATCTGAAATCACACCTCGCTGAGTGTGAGGGTACCCTAACAGATTTATTTAACAGGCTAGAGGCCACTTCTTGAGATGCACGAAGCAAAACTTCAATCTGCGACATTCCTGCAGATTTCTTCTCAAAGACAGGCAAAATTTGGGAAGCCGTTATTCTGTATAATGAGTGACTCGCTGCGTTAATATCCAGTTAAGGAAATCTGTGCTGTGCCTTAATCATCACAGTAAACAACACAGTCTTAATCCTATAACAACATACCTGGAGAGGTTTAACTTTCTTTCTAATTTAAAGGTGTGGCTGATATGAAACATGCACAAACCCACTAAATTCAATATAAAAAGATTATTTATTTATGAGGTTTCAAAAGATGTCACATAAGAAGGGAGAAAGATATACACCGTTTCACTAGTCCCTTATGATGATATGGAATATATAACAACCAGCAAGGTGTGAGAAGAACTCTAACTTCAATCACAAAAGAGCAGAATCATTGTCCTTTAGACAGTACTAATAGACGCAACATAGACAATATTTAAGGAATTTCTATGGCTCGTTTAATTTTTTCTTTCTTTCTAGGCATTAGATTATATGTTTTCTATGAACTTTCTTGAAATGTTGATAACCTTCCTTTTCGGAAGTATCATCACTGTATCTAATTCTCCATGTTGCTCCATTCATGGATACTTTAATCTGGAGACTGGGGCCATGGCCAGACAAGACACAGGTCTTTCTACAGTTCGAAGAAAAGCCCCAAGTTTACAGAAAAATCCGAACTCATAAAAAAATATACTGGTGTTTTCACACACACCTAGGCTTTCCAGTCCCCCAGTAGGGGTGGGGTGTGTCCCACCCCAGCTTCCTCATCCCCACCTCTCATCTGGACAGTGGGAGGAAGAAAGGTGTAGGAACGCAGTGGTGGGTGTACCCTGGAGCACTCCCATGTGCTCCAGTGTGCCTCCCTGTATACCTGAGTCCCATCATTCCTGGCACAACGTGGGGTGCTCTGGAGCGTGTGCATGTGAAGCCTCCTGTGCAACTCCCCCATGCCCCTGTTTTGCCCCCAAGCGATCTGGCAAGCCCACCCCCCACCCCCACCCCAATAATAGATGCAGAACATACAGCTTTAAGAAACAAATGTCTTCTGTAGTTGTTGCTAGGCAACCATAACAGTATTGCTAATTGACGCCTTGATTTCTACCAGGAAAAGGCAGAGGGAAGGGGTAGGGCCCTTCCCAGAGCTGTTTGGTCCTTTAAGGAAGGACTAATTGCGGCCAGACCCAACAATAACAACCGAGTGACTTGCTACCCTGTGACTTGCATGACTTACCCAGGACTGGCTGTTTGCTACTATTCAACAGCAGCCATCTCACAAAAGCCAGTGTGATGTAGTGGTTACAGTTTCAGAACAGGATCTTGCAGACCCAGGTTCAAATCCCCACTCTGCTGTGGAGGCTCACTCGGTGACTTTGGGCACTAACATACTCTTGGCAAACACTAGTATCACAGGGATGTTGACAGGGGTCATTTCGTAGAAAAAGAGCTGGAGGAACTCATTAGCATAACTGATTTGCATATGCCACACCCCCTGACATCACCTATCCTGGCTGTTTTGGACCCAATCCTGGCCATTCAGGGCTGAAATTGGGCCTAAAATGGCAAAAAGGGGCTGAAAATGGCCAAAAAGGGGGCCCAAAATGGTCAGGATCAGGCCACTGCTGAGTGGGAGAGTGATCCACTTCCCCGTCAGAGGCCCAATCTGGGCCGTTTTGGCCCCAATCCAGGCTGAAACAGACCCAAAATGGCTGAGAGTCAGGTGGGTGGGGCCACCTGACATGTGACCTCTTTGGGAAACTGCCGGAACTGGGTTCCTGCACGTTCCCCCTTGAAATGAGCCCTGGATGTTGAGAAGGTAAAATGGAGGAGAGGAAAACAATGAAAGCTGCTTTGAGTCCCCATCATGGACAAAGGCAGGACATAAAGTAAATAAATATCTATATAGTCAAATTGGGGGGGGGCATTAAATGTAGGTTAGTGAGCAAATAGGATGGACAGAAAGAAGCAGGGAAACGAAAGGATCTGGGGGTGCCAGAAGGCGGGAAAGTGAAATAGTGTGGGGAGTGAGGTACCCCCCTGCAAACTCTTGCAGGTTCCCCACCACACAGCTGGTGCTGGCCTGGCAGCCACTATTATACGTTTGGTCCATAGTTTTCCCAAGTACAACTGTCAGGAAGGAGGAAAAACTGAAGACAGGAGAGCAGATAAACGTCGGTTGGCTAGTGGGTGGGAAAGAGAGGAGGAGGGGGAAAGATGAGAGCTTATGGGGGCTGCCCGGGAAGGGAAAGAGGAAACAGTGAGGGAGGGTTAAATGAGATGTCCCTCACAAGTCCTTGTGGGTTCCCTGCTTATGATGTTCTAATATTTTACTTCCTTAATCCTCCAAAGGAATTGGTCTTAAGCCTGTTGTTTTCATGGGTTTTATCTAGTCGATATGGTAAAAACAGCACAGCTTCTTCACACACGTCTGCTTGCATGACTGCAGAATGAAGGAATGACTTGTTCCTGTCTGTATTAGCCCTCACACGGAGAGAGAAATGTCATATCGCCTCACACACAATGCTTGTCAACATTTTACGCATTTGATCATCAAGTGAAATGTAATGTACCAGCCCAAAGTCATTATGGACACCAGTTATGTGATTTCTTATGGTATGGCTGATTCACCCACGTACGTTATTCACTTTATGCTTACAGTAAAAGAGTCCAGTAAAGAGTCAGATCTGACGAAGAGAACTGTGTTTCTCGAAAGCTTATGCTACAATAAAGTTGCTTAGTCTTAAAGGTGCTACTGAACTCTTTACTGTTTTGCTACTACAGACTAAGGACCAAGCTACAAGTGATAAACGACACTTCTGTTCACTTGCCAGGCAAGTGTCCTTTGTCACTTGTAGCTTGGCCCTAACATGGCTAACTCCATGTTGTATTTAGCAGCCCTGTGGTGCGGAGTGGTAAGCGGCAGTACGGCAGCCCAAGCTCTGCTCGCGACCTGAGTTCGATCCTGGCGGAAGCCAGGTTAAAGTAGCCGGCTCAAGGTTGACTCAACCTTCCATCCTTCCGGGGTCGGTAAAATGCGTTGTAATGCGACGTCCCCTCATGGGTCAGTAATGACTCAGTGCTTGCACAGGGGACTATCTTTACCTTTACCTAGTCCAACATAGACTCAGACAGTCCACCCAAACATTATGTTTCTAGCCTATTTCTTTGGGGAGGGTCTGGTAGAGAATATGCTCAGCCTGCAGAAGGTTTCAGAGTCAGATTACGAGGCTCACACACTTTCTGAATATGTCCATATTCCATGCCACTAGATCAGATCAACTTATCACACCTAGCAAGGAAACACTCTTGATCTTTTTAAAAAAAAAATATTTTAGCTAGTTTCTGGGTGGCATTCTTTTTTTAAAAAAAAAAATCTCACTTGGAATGCTAGCTTTTTTTGAGAAGATACCAATGAATCAGCAAGATAGGAAACACGCTGGCATAGTTACTGCTTATAAACATACTGACTTTACAGCTGTGCACGATTGAAAACCTTGCCAAGGAATGCAAACCCCCCCCCAACCAAAAAACCCTTCCTGCTGATGTCCAGAGAACGCTCTTTCACACTAATGGGTCATAAGTTTGCAAGCAGATGGCAGGGGACATTCAGCTAGTTGGAATGTGTGCATAACCAAACAGACTGGCTGTGCATCTCAGCTTTGATCCGAGATGATGGCTATCATTCCTGTTTCACGGGAAGATGAAATATAAATACATCTATGACAAAGCATAACTTGGCCACCCTCTCCTAGGACACCAATTCTGAGGAGAGAACGGGAGAGACAGAAAAATCAGTAGATCATATGTATGGATGAACAGATTAATACATCTTTATCATGCCTAACAGCATTCAGTATTAAGCCACCAACAAAGTTTTGCTGTGAGAAGCGACCGCTCCAACACCAGATAGCAAGTGTTGGGAAAGACTGTTCTCTTCCTGAGATCCAGGGAGCCACTGCCAATTAGATGTACCTGTGATCTAACTGAAGAAGTAGAAGTAGAAGTAGTATTTATTGTAATGGTCATTAGACCAGCTATACATAATAAAATCAGAACATAGAACAAGATAAAATACATTGTTTAGAATTCATATACTTCAAATAAAATATGTTGTGACTATTGCGACTGTATAATGGACTTTGTGGTAAGATAATGCACTTTCTTTTGTTTATTTATTTATTTATTTATTTATTTATTTATTTATTTATTTATTTATTTATTTATTTATATTCTGCCTTTCTCACTGAGACTCAAGGTGGATTACATAGTGTGAGATTAGTACAATTAGTGGCAAGGACAAGGGCAGGCATTTCCATACAGTTTCAAGAACATTTCCATAAACAATGTCACGGGGTAAAAGAATTTAAGTTCACAAAGATATAGTATTAGCAAGGATCCGGTATGGGGTTGAGGAATTGCTGAAACAGAACATAATTAATTCTAGGACTTACATTGAACAACATAAAGCACAGGTAGGATATAGGAGTATATATTTAAAGCAACAGATAATATGTAAGGCAACATAATGGTGAAATCTATGGTTTATGACTCATTAGTGAAACATCTTGGGTTCCTTTCCTACAATACCACCCTCTTAGCTGAGAAAAAAGGCCTTTTTGAATAATTCAGTTTTGCATTGTTTGCGGAAAGCCAGGAGGGTGGGGGCTCTCCTGACTTCCTCAGGCAGGTCATTCCACAGGACAGGGGGCACCACAGAGAAAGGCCTTGTATGGGCTGCTGCTGACTTCATCTGTGTGCAGCCTGGCACCTGCAGGAGACCCTGTTCAGATGAGCGAAGCTGCTGTGGAGGGACATAGGGAGAGAGGCGGTCCCGTAGGTATACTATGAAACTGGTGTTTTCTGTTTTCAACTTTTTCCTGTACTACCTCTCAGGTGGCAAAAACTAAGATACATGTGCTATGGAAGCATAGGATACAGTTCTCTGCCCTTCTGTTATGGGCTATATTCACAGTATTGCTTGTAGACTGGCAATGCAATCTTAAGCAGAGTCACGCTTCTCCACATTCATTCAAGTCAATGTGCTTTAAAGAGACATGATTTTGAAACAATTCTTGTGAAAATTATATTTCACTCTGTAGTGATAGCAGCTTTATTGAGACCTATTCAGAACTTAGATTGTGTGGCAGGGGCAGGGGCAGGGGCAGGGGCAGGGGCAGGGCTCAAGGGAGTGATCACAGCAGTATCAAGAATACAACACATCGCTTCCACACCTGGCAGTTCCTCTAGACTGGCTTTTATAGACAGGCGTGGCTTGCCGCCAGCTGCTTGGGCTCTATCCTGATGCTACTCCTTGTTGCAATCCACAAGCAGCTGGTGTCGGCCCCGGAGGCGAGCACTGCGCCTTCTCTCCTGCAGTTCCACTCTCTGCCTTCATCTGCGGTGCTCTGTGGCTGTGGGCAAACCTGGGGGTTGAAAGCCCCTGGCTGGGCTTCACTTGTGGTGCTGGAAGTCCCTGGCTGAGTTTGTGGTGTTGGGGCTGGAGGGTGCCGGTGGCTCTGCCTCAGCTGCTGGCTGTGGACTCTGATTAGCCAGCAGCTGTTCTTCCTGATCGCTGGCTTCTGAGGGCTGGCTATACAAGCTCCTCTCCTCCTGAGGAGTCCTCACTTTCACTGAGCCCAGACTGGCCCATGACAATATGTATGAACAGAATATTGGACTTTTGACAGTTCTTGTTTTTGCATACTGAAGTTGTATGTACATGGTAATAATAATAGCAACATTAACAACAACAACAGTGTGCTTATATATACTCAAAGTGGTAAACAAAGTCAATGTTCCATACAGTCAGGAGCGGCGCCAGAGTTTTCGGTGCCTGTGGCCAGCCGCCGGACCAGGTGCGTGTGCGTGCGCACATGCACACACACACCAGCCTGTGTGGTGATGTCACATGTGACGTCATCATGGGCGCATGCATGAGCCGGCCTGATTGCTGCAGCGGGCAGCTGGGATGGCGCACGGGTGGCCTCCCAGCTCTCCCGCTCGGTTGCCCTGTGCTGCCCCAGACGCTTGCCCACGGCTGCTGCGCTTGATCAGGGGCGTGTGCTGGTGGCGGTGGCAGCGTGAGGTGGGAGGGCTGGGAGGCTGCAGCTCCATGGCGCATGCTACCGCCCCAGCACCTCCTCTGGCACCCCCTACAGTGCCCCGCACCCTGAGGCAGCCACACCCTGGCTTCAATGGGCGCGCCAGCCCTGCATACAATTCAGCTGGGGAAATAGGGCTGAGAGGAGTGGCTTATCTAAGGCCACTTGCAGAGTTCATGGCAGTAGTGGGAGCTGAACTAGCAGAATGCTGATTTGCATCCCAGACTGCTGATTTGCAGGCCACTTAACCACTATGCTACAGTAGCTCTCAATATATGCACGTTGGCCCAATTCACTGAAAACGATGATGACCAAGCATATTGGGCGGATTGCAGCTAATAGCAGCGCACCAAAATGAAGGTGAAAAGTACTGTCACCTCTGCCTTACGTTCATAAACAAACCCAGATCACACACCACACACACGTTCCAACACTGCAAAATCACCTTTGATACAAATATAAAAATTCTGCTGGTGCATATACCAGCGAGACAGAATAAACGATTTTCAAGAAGGTGTATCCATCTCTACTACAGCTATGAGATACTTACTTTCTTTTACCAGAGGCGGGGAAAGTCAGTGAAACGATTTGGAGACTGAGGCTGGGGGTGGAGGCTGAAAATGGCTTCAAGAAAAAAATGTCATATCAATTTGTAGCCCCCATTTACATGCCTGCCCGCCCCCCCCTGTATCAAACACATTCCGGCCGTGCTTGTCTCCTGCTACAAGGAAAGCCAGCTTAATAATTAATTGCAGGAAGGCTTTATAGAGATTAGCCACTGGATGCTTGAAGTACAATAAGGGCCTCCAAAACGACACTGTGCTTCCGAGTCCATAACTTATGCCAAACTACGGTATAGTCCCTTATCATGAGTGACTCTTACACCTCTACTCTGTGCACTCCAAACTCGGTTGTTCTAGACATGCCCTTATTTGCTAAGTATTTATGTGGTGCTCCTAACGAGTCTTCAAAGTACTATATAATCTAAGTAATCCTTGCCGTATCCCTGTAAAGTAAATCAATATTACAGTTGCATTAGAGAATGGAAGGGAATATGTTTGAGGAATAGGAGCTTGGCTTAAGCCACGTGTTAAATACTCTATCCACGTTATTGAATCCCATTATTCTGTTAATACCTAGAGAGCAGAGGAGAATGAATTTTTTTTTCTCAAGATGGAAGCAGAGGAAATCTCTGCCTAGGGACTGGCCAATTTATGATTCCCTGACCAAGCAATGAACAGCTCTTCTTCCATCCCCGGTCAATTACTAGTTTCACAGCTGGCAGAAGCGAAAGCTGGCAAGGCTAGGATGAACTTCCCTCCACCCGATGGTTGACCTCCGCTTTGCTCCAGATTTTCCTCTTAAGAGCAAACAGGCTCCTTCAGACCCTTGATCCATCTTATAGGGTTTCCAGGTCCCCTTACTCTCCCAGCAGGAGGGAAGGACCCAACACTCAACCATTCGTGTTGTCCTCATGCATATGCTCCCTGGGCAATATGATGACATCACTTCTGGGAAGTGACATCATCGTGCAGGGCCCGGGAGCGCTCCCGCCCTTCAAAGTGGGCCAATCCGGGCTCTAAACGGGCCTGTTTGGGGCTCAAATCAGTCCACTGCGAAGGGCAGGAGCACTCCTGGGGTGGCACAATGACATCATTGCACCACCCAGGGAGTGTGCCCCAGACGCTTGTTCCCCCGCCTCCTCCCCACATCAGCCAGGAGAGTAGTAGCAGGAAGCAGAGGGTGGGAGTGGGGGAATCTCTCTAGTGCAGCATCCTGTTTTATACAGTGGCTTGTCAGATGCGCTTATAAAACTATAAAGCTGGTTTCTCCACCTTCATAAACCTCTTTCATGTCATCACGGGTTGCCTCCTTCCTTATCTTTTCCCTAAACTGAAAAAATCCTTACTTTCCTCATACTGAAAGTCCTCCTTCCTCCTAATAATTTTGATTGGCATTTTGTTCGCCTTTTCCACCACTAGAATATCCAAAGTATTCCAAATGCAGAATACATAGCTTGGAATATTTACCCAGAAGAGAAATCAAGCTAGCTGTCCAGTAATTTTCTAATATAGATTCTATTTTAATCCCTAGTGCTACATTTGCTACTTTCCAGTCCTCTGGGAAACAGTCCAATTTTAGGAACATACTGAATATTATTTTGAGGGGATCAATATTGTTGCATTTCTATTTGTTAAGAATTCTTAGCATATGCTATCCAGAGCCGGTGATTTGTAATTTTTTTAATGTCATCTTTTATCACCCACATTTGACTCATTCAAGCACCCTTCCTGGTAACAGCATGGGTAACTGCCCCACATTGTCCTCAGTGAAAACAGATACAAAGAATTAATTCAGCTTCTTTGCCATCACCCTGTCTTTTGCCAATGATCCTTCTTTGATACCGAAGGGCCCCTCCGCCTCCTGCTTTCAATGTACTAAAATAAATTCTTATAGTTTGCCTTAATGTTGTTAGCAATATGCTTCTTGGTTGTTGTGGATTTTCCGGGCTGTATAGCCGTGGTCTGGGCATTGTAGTTCCTGATGTTTCGCCAGCAGCTATGACTGGCATCTTCAGAGGTGTAGCACCGAAAGACAGAGATCTCTCACTGAGAATGAGACACTGAGAGATCTCTGTCTTTTGGTGCTACACCTCTGAAGATGCCAGTCACAGCTGCTGGCGAAACATCAGGAACTACAATGCCAAGACCACGGCTATACAGCCCGGAAAATCCACAACAACCATCGTTCTCCGGCCGTGAAAGCCTTCGACAATATGCTTCTTGTATTCTCTTCTTGCCTACTTTATCATCATTTGTTTTGCTGGAACTTATGTTCCTTCTTGTCTACTTTGTTTGGGAAGACTTCCTCTTTTAAGAAAGCCTTCTTACCTTATAGTTTCCTAGTAGGAAACTAGATAAATCAGGAGGCGCTTACACATATTTAACATCAGCTTATGCTAGTACAATTGATTATATAGCCCTTTCCCCAACTCTATTAGACCAAGTGTATTACTTTGAAGTGGGTGAAAGTATAGCAAGTGATCATTGCCCATTAAAGCTACTATTAAACTTCAGCGACAAAAATTTTTTGAGGCCAATATCTGAAAATCATGAAGATCTGCAGCCCACTGCCAGGAGACACCAATGGTCAGAACAGCTACAAAATAATGTAGCAATAGCTCTAAGGAGCTCCACTCTAGGAGCAGAATGACAAGCCTTGCTTGTTTCAGATCAGAATACAATCCAACATTATGAAGAGATAATTCAATCTCTTAAATCGCTACTTGTCAACAGCAAACCTCCAAATCAAAAACTGCACCCCAGCAACAGCTGGTTTGATCAGGAATGCAGGGCATTCAAAGCTAAAATATCTAAGTTCATGAAGATCACACGAGGTAGCATGGAAACTTCTAGAGTTCAGCATAAAGCTAAATTAAGATCTCGATATAAAATCTTGCTTAAAAGCAAGAAGGCTGCTCATGCCAAGCAATCATGGAATGAGCTGGCTCAGGCTGTAGTAGGAGACCAAGCGTTTTAATCATGGTCGGTGTCCTGTTATATTGGGTGCCTATCCCAATTTGAGATACACATTCTATTTGAGATTAAATTATTGTGGGGTTAAATAACTTCCACTATGCATCGTGTAGATCAAGCCCTTCTTGGCACCATTGGTCCTCCTTCCAGGAGTCATCTGGGGTGATGGGAATTGTGGACCTATCAGTATCTTGGAAAACACATGTACTGTAACAGCATCCTGGCAGGCACCTCCAAGCACCTGCATCTTGTACAAAAGGGATTGTGTCCTCCCTGCCACTCCTGTACCATTTAGATTATGCTGTGGGGGCAGGCTGCAACTTGCTCCGAAGTTTATGTACTCCAGCAGGCACTGACAAATGGCAGAAATGCATATCGGTGCCTAACCCACTTGCTAATTAATTTTGTCTTTGATTTTCTGGATGTCTGTTGGACATCTGGAAAATCAGTTCCATACATCAATCACAACACAGACTTTCCCCTACACTTTAATGTTTAAAGGCTGGCAGCTCTACCTTGTGCCATATTCTAGAATCTTGCTTTCTCCCTCTGAGACTTCCCATTTACGCCTTCTCCTAGAGCCAAGCTATAAGTGACTTTTTTCACGTGAAGAACACTTGATCGTTTTTGCAAGTTTTTCTGGGAACTGAAGTCCTAGTGTCCTTCCCCTCTCTGTTAGAATCGCTGCCTGAAGAGCCAGAGAGAGCCAGCGGCAGCAGCAGCTTTTGCAAATCGTTCCTCCAGTCACAAGCCTGCTCTCAACGATCTTTGGGGGCGGGCAGCTGCAGCTTTCTCCCTGGGCGTCTTGCTCCCGGGGAGCTGCTCTGGAGAAAGCCGACATGTCAGTGAAGCCGAGCAGGATGCCCAGGGAGAAAGCTGCAGCTGCCTGCCCCCAAAAATCGTTGAGAGCAGGCTTGTGACTGGAGGAACGATTTGCAAAAGCTGCTGCTGCCGCTGGCTTTCTCTGGCTCTTCAGGCAGCGATTCTAACAGAGAGGGGAAGGACTTCAGTTCCCAGAAAAACTTGCGAAAACGATCAAGTATTCTTCACATGAAAAAAGTCACTTGTAGTTTGGCTCCTAGTGAATTATCCTAACCTTTGCTCTAACACAGACAAATTCTGAACAGACCCTTTGTCTCAGATTCAGCAACACAACAATCCATTACAGCGTTACAGAACAGAACAAGTGGCTGTTTAGGTCAAACCACTACGAAGTGCCATTTGCCGTTGTAAAGTGCCATACGATTTGCTCCTGAAGACGAGAGAGGGAGAGGGGGAGAGAGAGAGAGAGAGAGAGAGAGAGAGAGAACAGTTGTAAAATTCTGGATTGGGAGACCAAAGCCAAGGAAGCTTCAGAATGAAAAGAGGAAATAAAGTTTCAGAAAGCTACACATTGAAGCAATTTTGAGAAAGGCATTTAGAAGCAAAAACTCAACAGCTAGCTTAAAATTAAAATCTGATGTTGTGGGGGAAGGGTTTCAGCTTCAAACACTAGAGTTTCAAATGAGGGTCACCAACACCACCACTAGATTTAAGGAGGACCAGAATACTTTTGAAAGTAAAACTGCAGACACGGGGGGCAGGGGGGGAGCATGAATCAGAAGAGAAAGCAGCAGGATAAGTTGGGGCATGAGCATACCTCCGAAACTATGCTACTTTTGTGCAGATTAAAATAGTTTCTGGGAACTCCTTGGCCTTACTTAGAAAGCAGGTTTTGTTTCACTAAAATCCCAAATAGCTCCAAAATGAAGACTGGGAGTTTTCCCAACACAGTATCAAGTTGCAAGCAAAAGTTACTATCATACATGTGCAAAAAAAACACCATCCCTTTCATCTTCTGGGAAGTAAAAAAGCAGGGCTGACTTCTCTCACTATAACATTAAGCAGCATTAAGTGGGGGAAAGCTGCCAAAGTAAATATCCCAATATTTATCTATATACAAACACAATAGACACTTCCTTCTTCCCTGCCCTCCAAAGGACAGAAAATTACTTGTTTGCCTTTCTATTTCCCCCTGCTGATCTTCCCAGTCTCATCAAATATCCCAAAAGGCAGAGGGGAAGAGAAACAGCATCCATTTCCAAGTCCAAAGGCTGAAAATTATAAATGGCTGTTGTGATTTTGATGACTTTGAGGGCGGGCAGAGGTGGGGGTAGCTGTTGTAATTCTTTGTGTAACATGTATTTCAGAAGTGGGACTCAAGTACAGTAAAAATGGGCCACATGAAGCACCTCTAAAACTTTGTTCTGTTCATACAATATCATTTCTGTATTTTACAGCAGCAGATACTTATTTGCATAACAGTTTCAACGTGCAAGTTTGGCCTGCAAGAAATCCCATTGATTCCAAGGAGTGACACGCAAAGCCAACCTGACTAAAGATTTAATACAGTTTGGGAACAAGTTGGCTGGGGCTGCCAACTGGGATTTAGGTCTTCTCCCTCTCCCGGCTTCACCCACAGCATACCAATTTAGCATCTACACTGTAAAGTATAAGATACATATATTTATTTTACCTCATAAGCAAATTGTGAGAAACGAGAGCCAACTTTGACTTTCTTCAGCATGTAAGAACATAAGAGAATCCATGTTGGATCAGGCCAATGGCCCATCCAGTCCAACACTCTGTGTCACACAGTGGCCAAAAAACCAGGTATCCTCAGGAGTAGAGATGGGCACAAACAGCAATACAAAAAAAAACAACCCATGAACAGCCCAATCTGTTGTTCGTGAACAAGCTGTTCGTGAGGCCCCATTCTAAACAAACAGGTGGTCATTGCAAGCCTCGCTCATTGCTGTTCATTGCTGTTCATCAAGCCAGACAGTCGGGCACCTGCAATCAATTCCCTTGGCAAATTAGGCAGGGATTGTCTGAACTCTGTCTGAACTCCTGCTGTTGCCCTGGAAACCCCAATCTAAGCCCAATTTAACGTGATAGGCAGGTCTTCCTTTCAAGTGTGGAGCTCCAAATTTGTTACAACAAGGGAGCAAAGACCAGGAGGGAGGGGGCTCCCAGCTCTGACTTTGCAGACAGTGGAGAGACAGTTGCTGTTGGCATTTTGATAGAGAGAGTGCATTGGAGCTTGAATTTTCTTTGTGTGTGGTGGGATAGGGATCTACCCCTTCAAGTTTCAGGGGTGCTGCCAGGCTCTGGGCCAAGCTATTATTTATTATTGGTACCTTTCCTGCTGCCTGCTCAGGTCAGGTTTCTGGGAATGGTGCAGTAGGGATCTTGACCAAACTTGGATGATGGCTGGAGGAGAGCCTGCTGGCCCCCACGAACAGCCAACCATGAACATGTTCGTGAACAGGGCAATGTTCATGGTTGTTCATGAGTCCCAGTTTGTGGATGGCAATGAACAACGAACATCATATTCGGTGTGTTTTTTCTGTTCGTGCCCATCTCTAATCAGGAGGTCTGCCAGTGGGGAAGGGATGCTAGAAGCCATCCCACTGATTTCCCCCCAAACACCAAGAATACAGAGCATCAGTGCTATAGACAGAGAGTTCTATCTATACGCTAATAGCCACTGATGGACCTCTGCTCCATATGTTTATCCAATCCCCTCTTGAAGCTGTCTATGCTTGAAACTGCCACCACCTCCTGTGGCAGTGAATTCCATGTGTTAATCACTCTTTGGGTGAAGACGTACTTCCTTTTATCTGTTGTAACCCAACTGCTCAGCAATTTCATGTTTCTGTGGCATGTAGACAGTTCACTTCAACATAAATGTTTTGCTCTGGTTCACATTTAAAACTGTTATGGCTTTTTTACAGGGTTTCCACACAACATCATCCCTCAGTTTTCCTTCAACAGTTCACTTCCATTCCATGATTTCTTCTGCTTTGATTTCTTCTCCATTGGAACCCTTTCCCCTCAGATACACCACACACATATCTCTCACCAACAGTGATCTTATAGCTGGATATATTTTTTAAATGGTGGTAGCTATATTATTATTGTATCTTTACACTATCATAGGGATGCTGTACTGTAACCACAGCTTAGAAAGCCTCTGTATCCGTGTAGTCAGAAATATGTGCTGTCCCTCTAACAATTGGTACTCATGGGAATTGTAGTTCCCCCTCCAGTATTAGGACAGTGGGACATTTGAGAAGTTTATTGTAGATCTTCCTGTCAGAGTGTTAGTTTTATTGCCCTCTTCCCCTCTTTGTTCTGTAACTTACTCCCTCAAGCAAGGATGCAAAAGTCATCATGAATTCACTACTAGTCTACGAATAAATCTAGAGCAATAAAGATGTACCTAGCTTCAGGTTGAACCATGTCTTGTTTACTAACTCCAACTGTAAGTAAGGATTCCTTTAAAATCTGGGTTTAAAGAGACAGCGTGTTGATGCTACCTGGGAGTCAGCCCCTCCTTTCAGCTGCTCCCAGAATAGATGCTATTCCCCCCAGTTGGGGCAGGGGATTCCTCACCATGAGATCTCATTACCCACTGCCACTCCAAGTAGGTAAAGGTAAAGGTAGTCCCCTGTGCAAGCACCAAGTCATTACTGACCCATGGGGAGACATTGCATCATGACATTTTCTTGGTAGACTTTTTACAGGGTGGTTTGCCATAGCCTTCCCCAGTCATCTACACTTTACCCCCAGGAACCTGTGTACTCATTTTACCGACCTCGGAAGGATGGAAGGCTGAGCCAACCTTGAGCTGGTTACCTGAACACGGCTTCCACCAGGATCGAACTCAGGTTGTGAACAGAGCTTGGGCTGCAGTACTGCAGCTTAACACTCTGTGCCACAGGGCTCCACCACTACTTATCAAGTAGTGGTGAAATATTAAAAAGCCCCACTGCCTCGTGTGCACCAATATGTCACTTCGAGGAAAAGCCCAGGAGTGACAGCAGGTAACTAGATTTCTGGCCATTCTTAGAGCTATCTGCCATCACTTCTGGGTTTTCCCTGGAAATGATGTCATCACACCAAAGATGATACCCTCTGCAGCATATCCCCCCTCCCAATTCTCCCATTGGTTGCCAGGCTGTGCCTGAAAAACCTACACTATAGAAATACTACTTTTTAAAAAAACTCTCCAGAGGTGAGGGGGTGGGAGGAATATGGTGGATGCAAGGGGAAATGGAGGAAAGAATGGACTATCCTACCTCCACATTTTGATACCCTGTTGAATGTACAATGGAGATGCATTTACATGTAGAAGCGGCCATAGTGATGAAAAGATGTCTCTCTCACTCACATTATGTAGTGCACCATATGGTAGAGACTGCTGTCAAGTCATAGCTGACTCATGGCGACCCCTGGTGGGGTTTTCATGGCAAGAGACTAAGAGAGGTGGTTTGCCATTGCCTGCCTCTGCATCCATGATCTTCATTGGGGGGTCTCCCATCCAAGTACTTATCAAGGCCGACCCTGCTTAGCTTCCAAAAAGTGGATGAGATCAGGCTTACCTGGGCTATTCAGGTCAGGGGGTAGTTCACCATAGGTCCCTACTAAAATGGTGCCATGCCCTTTCCCTTAGATGAATTTGCTAATGATATGCTGTAACAGTTAATTGCTATGCAAAGGAAACTTAACAATTGAACATACTGTGGAAACAGTGTAGGCTCCCCACTGTCTTTAAAGGTTGCTACCTCTGCTTCCATTTTAAGACATTACTGGCCCTTCTGAGTACAAAGAAAAGCATGGACAGGTGGATTCTTGTGGATAAGGTTTCAAAAACTTAATCTGAGGACAGAATCATACATTATTGGAGCGGTGTGGTTTCCCCCTGAAGCTAGTTCTGTATAATTGGGGTTCCAAGCAGCTGCAGAACGTTTGAACTAGTTTCCCAAATAATTTGATTGGATTTCACATTAAGTGCCCCATGCCAGCAACACCAGTCCCATGGAAACTGCACTTGCTACATGATCTGGGAAGTTTATGCAGAATGTATATTCGGATGCTGCCACAGCCACATGAAGCCCTAATTATACAGATGCATTTCCCAGCAACTATTTGTTATATTGTGATCCTGTTTTTCCTTCAAGTAGCTCAATGAGGCACACATGATTCTTCCTCCTAGTTTATCCTCACAGCAACCCTGTGAGGTAGATAAGACTGAGAGAGTAGTCCCCCCAGTAAACTTCAGGGCTGAGCCAGAGTTTGAACCTAGGAGTTTCTTCATCCTAGTCTAATTCTTTAACCATTACATTACTCCAATTTAAATGACACAACTGCCCTGAGTTTTCAACATCCCACACTATACCTTGCTTGCCTCCCATTGATTGTCCCACCTCAACCTCCCATCTGTCCCCAGTATCCAATCACGCCCTTGGAGTTTTGGATTAAATGCTGTATATTCTTGAGCTCCTTTTCAAGTTGTTTACCAGAACACTACCAGAGTATACTCGAACAGATGGACAGATTTAAACCCTCAGCTGGGCTTTGTTATCTGATTTGTCTAGGTCTGCAGTTTTAAAAAAGTCATTGTCCCCCCGCCCCTCCTCTTCCAAAGTATTACTGCCCATTCCCTCCCATCAAGGGCAATCTGGATTGCAGTTTGAATGCATAACTAGGCTGGAGTTCATTCATTCATTTTCATTTATTAAACTTCTAGCCTGCTCTCCTCGCAAGCTGGCTCAGGGCGGGTTACAACAATTTCAATACATATTAAAATCACAATAAAAACAACAACAGCATAAAGAGTTAGGCTGTCTGTAGCAATAGAAAAGAGCAAGAGTCCAGTAGCACCTATAAGACTAACAAAATTTGTGATAGGGTATGAGCTTTCCTGAGCCTCAGCTCACGTCTGAAGAAGTGAGCTGTGAGCTATGGCTCACAAAAGCTCATACCCTACTACAAATTTTGTTAGTCTTATAGGTGCTACTGGACTCTTGCTCTTTTCTACAACAACAGCATCAGTTATCATTAAAACACAGTTCCAAAACAGCCACTTAGAGCCAAACCACACGATACGAATTACACGTGAATGATATGAAAACGCACTTACATGTGTTCCAACATTGTTTTCAACTACACGCGCCAGGAATGCAGGACCTCCATCGAACTTGTGTACGCGGTGGCACAGGCTTTCTCCGCATTCCTCCAAGACGTGGGAATGATATCCCATCATGCATCTGCACTCTGTGTATAGACATGTGTGCCATCTTCCCGCAGTTCTGAGAGCATGGTGGAGCGAGCTGCAGATAGGAAGCGGAAGATCCAGGAAAAAAGGACACTCTGCATTGTCGACTTACTGTTTGCTACCGCAAACATGCGCCGTCACGGCTACACTGGAGCATCATTAAGAATCTGTGGCTGGACCAGGACACATGCTTATCAAGAGAATGCTGAACATGGGCATTTGGGGTAAGACAGGACTCCTGACACTCGCTCAGTCTCATGTAATTCATATTGTGTGGTTCAGCTCTCAGTATAACCCACGGCTACACTGGAGCATCATTAAGAATCTGTGGCTGGACCAGGACACATGCTTATCAAGAGAATGCTGAACACGGGCATTTGGGGTAAGACAGGACTCCTGACACTCGCTCAGTCTCATGTAATTCATATTGTGTGGTTCAGCTCTCAGTATAACCCACCACTGCCCTGAAGCTGATTCCCAGTTCCTTATTTGCCATTCATAGTTCCTTATTTGCAAATCCAACCACAAATATTGAGGACCCATGCCATTTGTGTATTCACTGTAAAACTGTATAGATCATTGATCTCTCTGTTCTAATGTATTGGTCTCATGCCATGAGCATACAGTTGTGTCTGTAATGTAACCACCTAGTCATGCCATTCTTGCCTGCCTGAAAATGAAAGTTTTCACAGAACAAGTAACCAGCCTGTTATCTCTGAAAGTATGCTGCACAGACCTTGCAGCTGGAACCAGAAACGTAACCGTTTCTCAGGGGAGAGAGGAAGACTTTGATTGCTTTGTAATCTTATGCCTTTTCTATCTAGACTAAGCTATTGTGTTCTCATGTAACTTCTCAGATTTTCGCACCTAAATGCAATCTATCCCAGGGGAGGGGGGAAATGGTGATTCTTATATCAATAGTAACTTTGCCTGTAAAATCATTCCCGCCAACTTTCCCATCTATGGATGTACCCATGAACTTAATGGATCTCTAAATAAAAGCCTGTCAACCAATACACTGGACTGTGTGCTGTGAGGGGCTTGGGGATCTATCTGCCATGGACTGCCATGCCTAGAGCTGACAGAACCATTGAAAAGTTCTGTACCCCCAAATAAGGTTTAGACCACCATACATCTCCACGTTCAGGGAACTTTGCCCTTCAGGTGGTCCTATGGCTGCTTCCTGCTTCAAATCTCAGTTCCTGTGCTAACTACTCCAAAGTGGGGTGTCCCCAGGACAAAAAATGGTACATATAACACCCATCCTCCGTCAACTGCACTGGTTACCAGTTGAGTACCAGGTCCAGTTCAAGGTTTTGGTGTTGACCTATAAAGCCCTATGTGGACTGGGTCCAGCATACCTTTGGGACCGCCTCTCCCCATATGTTGACCTATAAAGCCCTATGTGGACTGGGTCCAGCATACCTTTGGGACCGCCTCTCCCCATATGTTCCCCGGATCAGCTAATAAGCAGTTGCTAATGGTCCCTGGCCCCAGGGAGGTCTGTCTGGCCTCTACCAGAGCCAGGGCCTATTCAGCCCTGGTGGAACTCTCTGTCTGAGGAGACTAGGACCCAGCAGGATTTGTTATCTTTCCACCAGGCCTGCAAGACGGAGATGTTCCACCAGGCATTTGGTGGGGAGCTAGGCTGTCCTCTCACCGGCCATACCACTGAAGACCATCCACCACCCGTGCAGGAGCTCATAAAGTGTGACACAGGTCATTATGTAAGAGCCAAGCCCTGCACTTCAAATGCTGGATTTTAATATTTATACCCACCATTTGAGAAATTGTATTGCACATGGAATAATGTTTCTAAATGTTTATTTATAATGTTTTTTATTGTTTTAAACTGTGTGTTATAAATTGTATGTTGTTACACTGCCCTGAGCCCGTCCGACGGGGAGGGCGGTCTAGAAATGTAATAAATAAATAAAATAAATGCACAGCATAAAGGAGGGGGAGCTGCGCCCCAAAACAATCTTTGGATCGCCCTAACCGCACAGCCTCACATTTCAAAGACTAACCCCTAAAAGAAGACCTGCACTGGTGCTCGATCCCCTGAATGTGGGGGTATATGGTCTAACCTTAATTTTGGGGTACAGAGGGCATGGAGCTGTTCCAGTTCCTTATTCACATCTTCTCACTAAAACTTTCTTGGAGACAGCCCAAATACAAGCTGTTTGTGCTAGAAGTGGTGTTTGCAGGGCTTTTTTTCAGCAGGAACGTGGTGGAAAAGAGTTCCGGAACCTCTTGAAAATGGTCACATGGCTGGTGGCCCTGCCCCCTGATCTCCAGACAGAGGGGAGTTGAGATTGCCCTCTGCGCCGTGGCGCAGAGGGCAATCTCAACTCCCCTCTGTCTGGAGATCGGGAGTGGGGCCACCAGCCATGTGACCATTTTCTCCAAGAGCAACCCACTGAGTTCCACCACCTCTTTTCCCAGAAAAAAAGCCCTGGGTGTTTGGATCAAGCACCAGTGCCTGGATCTGCCCTGCACAGATGGAATGGCACTCGAGGATCCAAGCCAAGGATCTCGTGCAGGCATGCCCTTTGATGAAACTTTTTTTTATAAAAATGCATATGGTGCCTATGCTCAGTGAATGCCCGCTAAACAACCAGCTAGAGCCCAACTTTATCATCACTCTCTGTAATTAATTTATAACCATAGAGACCATGACTTTCCGTTACAAAGTACATTCCCTGTACGGGGCGGGGAGGCGTGTGTCCTCCCAGATTTTGTAGTCATTTGGGAGCTGGCCCACCCTGCTCCATGGGTTTGTTCATGTCTGATGGATTGTGCAATATGTACCTTGTTGTTTTAATGGATTATTTTATGGATTGATGCTTTAATTTATGCTACCATGTTTTTATTGTATTTATTATATTACTGTGATCCACTGTGCCTGCTTGTAGGGAGAGTGGCATATAAATTAAATGAATTAAATAAATAAATAAATGCTAATTACAAGGGACTTGAGCACAGATAATATACTTTCTACAGAGACCCTGTTCGACAGATATTGTTCTGCAGTGCTCCATCTCCTTGGCTTACTTTTTTTAAAGAAAGGGCAGTAATTGAAACATGTGCCCATTTAACATACTTTAGATTGAAGCTGAAAAACTAAAACGGGTCTTCCCCCCCCCCTTACTGCAGAAATTATTTGGCCTTGAACCATATAGACTTTGCTAGCTGTTCTGCAATTGAAAAGATTCTTTTGTGAGTTCTTTTAAAAATAATTACTATAAAGCACTTCAAGTAGAATTTTGATTGTCATCTATTCCTCATTTCATGCTTTCACGACATTTTTGTTCAAGTATGACTCTTTTATGAAATATCTATTTTAGGTTACACCCTCCAGAACCTTATGATTTGCCAAAAGAAAAAAAAGTCCCATTGTGGGCAAAATGTTATTCTTTAAACTATTCGCTATTAAGCCAACTAAATTCATCAGAGTAATAGAGCTATTCAGGAAAAAATAAGAGTTCTTTAAAAAAAAAATAACTCCAGGGAAGTCTATTGACAGCCTTTCAGTGCATGTGCGGTTCTTCCAGAAGTATCTACAATACATGAAAAAATAAAAATCCACACAGTGAGTCATTATTTACCCGCACACGTATGTGTATGGGTATTAGCTTTCCTTGTTCCTTTATATATAGATCGCATCAGTTATTGATAATAGCCCACCCACGCTTTCATTGCATGTGCCATAGTTGTAGAATTGTATATATCTGAGCTTCAAAAATATTTTCTCCTAAAGGAATCTTAGAGTTGAAACACAGTGGATGGTGTTCTACTAGTATCCTACCACTCTGTGCATAGAAGTCATGGTTTTCTCATGTTTCTCTCTATTTTTGCAGCCCTTTAGGACCCTCCGAAAGGTCATTTCCATGGTCATAGGACCCACATAGTCATGGCAGTTGCGGGGGGGGGGGGGGGGCTAGAGTGAAGAAGGACAAGGGAGTTAAATTTCTCCTCTTCCATCTTCTACAATAGTAGCTCCACTGAGGAAAGAGGCTGATTTCATATACTTACTCCTTCTTGCTCCTCTTTATGTATTCCACTATCCCAAGAACGATCTTGGAATAGTGGAATACAGGAATGGAGAGGAATGTAGGAAAACATTCCATGCATGAAGACCGCCCATTTGCTCAATTCAGGTATCATCTGGTTAAGGAAGCTTATGGTTTAGTGTGATGTCTGAATTGACAAAACAGAGTTTGTGATCAGCCAACAAAGCAGAATTGGCACGAAGTGATTTTGGAAATTGTGGTTTTGTACTAGCTGTAATTTGGTGTGATGACTGATGACAAACTGTAGATATGATTGTTGCTTCAGCTGTGGAAACTGGCAATCATGCATACAGGAACTGGAAAACAAGACGGTAAATAAAAGCAAACGAACACCTTCAGCCAACTTTCCAACAAACCATAGTTTAAATTCTAAATTATACTTAGAGCAAGTCATACTTTCATGTGTATTCATTAAACCAGAACCAGCAGATTTTCGTGATGGTTATAATTCTGGGCTATACAATTTCAAGTAGGGAATCAAATAATTCGGTATTCTCTAAAAAAATTTTTAAAAAATCATAACACACACAGGTGACGGTTCAGGGCTTCCCTTCTCCTGAATGTGCTGGCATTGTATATGTAGGGAGCTTTTATAAAGGAAAGCAGTAATTTCAAGTTATTTTTCCCCAGCCTGCTATCTGAAGTAATATGGCCCAACCATAGATGTAGTGTAAACCATTCCCTTGTGCACATTTAGATGACCCTCTTCTCTTGATCTTCCTGGCATCATCATCAGCACTTTAAACTGGATCTAGTTTAAAGTACCCAGTGCAGTTGCTGTAATGCCACCATCATATGCCCCTCATTTCATGGGATGGCCTGTCTGAGGAGGTCAGGAATAGAGATGGGCATGAACCGGAAAAAATCCGAACCATATGGTTCGTGGTTTGTCAAATTTCACGAACCATGAACTTTCACGAACCTGCCCCTGGTTCACGAACCGTTTTGTTTGCTTCATGAAAACATCACATCCAGGTCAGACAATCCTCACTTCCAGGTCAGCAGAAGGTCGCTTCCGGGCCAGCAGAAGTTCACTTCCGGGTCAGCAGAAGGTCTGCAGGAAGTCCATCCCCTGTTGCCTAGGAAACTGATTGATTGGCACCAGGCTGTCTGCAGTTACAAACCAAAAAACGAACCAAGCAAACCAGCCTAAAAGTTCGTGGCGGTTCGTCAGAAATGGGATCTGATGAGCCGCTGGTTCGTGAACCACGAACCGACCTGGTTCATGCTTAATTTTGGTTCGTATTTCAGTTCGTGCCCATCTCTAGTCAGGAAGCTCCTACTCTCATACTTTCTGCAAAGTATGCAAAACGAAATTTTCCAGGAGGCCTTTTTTACTCAATAATAGAGCTGTGTGTAAGAAATGGCTCAGAGAATGCCTTAGTAGAGGGACAGGGGCTATAGACTATTCTACTGGGTACTGTCTGTTGATGTAGACATGCACCTATTGAGTAGTTTCTTTGTTGTTAAAGAAGCCATGTTTAATTATGTATACTTTGTTTCAGCAATGTTTCATCTCTGTGTTTGGATTTATGCTTGTTTTCAAATTTCTGCACCCTATACCTTATTGTATTTGTTCATTGAATGTCCTAGCAGTTTTTCATACTAACTTGCACTGTGTAATCCGCCTTTGGTCTCAGTGAGAAGGTGGACTATAAATGAATGAATAAATAAATAAATAGATCAACAAAATGAACACCTGTTCATAAAAATGCTGCTGCATTCTGGATGAATTGTGGCTTCTGAATAGTCTTCAGTGGTAGTCTCGCACAGAATGCATTACGAAAGTCCAGTTTCAAGGTTACAGTAGCATGGCTCAGTGTGCCCAGATAATCTCTGTCCAAAATTCGTTGAAATTTCCTGGCCCTGATATGAATTGTATAAATTTTTATGCTGGCAGATGGTTGAGGTTGTGATGCGGTAAAATTTATCAAAGAGTTTTATAACAGGCTAAGATATTCTCTGTTTTGGTGACTTTTAAAGTTTTTTATCTTGATTTCTAAATTCTTCTTGTGAGCTGAGATTTTAAAAAAATAAATAAACAAGCATGAGGCTACTGACTGTGTAGCTTGGCTTTTAGTTCCCCAAAGTGTGTGTGTGTGTGTGTGTGTTTGTTTGTTTGTATTCCACCCTTCTCCTCAATGGGGATGCAAAGCAGCTTACATGATTTTTCTCTCTTCTATTTTATTCTCACAACAATCCTGTGTGGTAGGTTATGCTGACCTTATGTCACCTATCAAGTTTCCATGGCAGAGTAGGAATTTGAATCTGGATCTTTCAGATCCTACTAGAACACTCTAACCAGGACACCACACTGGATGTCACTCTGGCATATATGAGATCACACCATATATTTAGATATCATGCCAAGGATTTATTTTTATTTTAAAGCATTTGTATGCTGCCTTTCTACCCAAATAGGATCCTCAAGGTGCCAAACATTAATACATTTTTAATGTAAAAATACATTTTAAACAATTTGAATTAAAAAAACAATTAAAATAGTATAAAATTATGTATTTATTTTATGTCATTTATAGTCCACCTTTCTCGTTGAGACTTAAGGCAGATTACACAGAGTGAGTCAGTACAATCAGTATCAAAGATATTTCAATATACATGTAATGAGTCTATACAGATAATTTTGCAAGAAAGAAAGAAAGAGAAACAAAGAGAGAAAGAGAGAGAGAGAGAGAGAGAGAGAGAGAGAGATTTAACAATGTTGAAAGAGAGCATATCCAAATTCCATGACTGACATATTAAACAACCTAGGAACTACCCAGTAGGATCATAATTACAGCAATAGAAGTGAAGTCTGTGGTCCCTCCTTATCCCTTTACTGATGGATCTCTTAAGACCACTTCCTTACAGTACAGCCTTCCCATCTGAGCAAAAATCTCTCTTGAACAATTCAGTTTTGCATTGTTTATGGAAGGCCAGGAGAGTGGTATAACAACAACAACAACAACAACAACAACAACAACAACAACAACAACAACAACATTCGATTTATATACGGCCCTTCAGGACAACTTAATGCCCACTCAGAGCGGTTTACAAAGTATGTCATTATTATCCCCTCAACAAACACCCTGTGAGGTGGGTGGGGCTGAGAGAGCTGTGACTAGCCCAAGGTCACCCAGCTGGCTTCAAGCAGAGGAGTGGGGAATCAAACTCGGCTCTCCAGATTGGAGTCCCACGCTCTTAACCACTACACCAAACTGGTGTATCTTTCCTACCCTCCTCAGGTGGACCATTCCATAAACTGGGGGCTACCACAGAGAATGCCCGTGTACAGGCAGCTCTTGATTTTGCCTGTGAGCAGGGTGGCACCTGCAGAAGGCCCTGTTCCAAAGAGCAAAGTTGCCATGGTGGAATATAGGGAGATACACACACAAACACAAAGAACAGAGAAGAAGGCCAGTAACTGTTATTGGGGGGTATGCCAAACAAAACAGAAAAGTCTTTACCAGCCGGTGGATAACAACAATAGAGAGGGACAGACAAATCTCCTTGGAGAGAGGGTTCCAAAATTTTGGTGCCGTGACTAAGAGCCCTTTGTTGGGTTGCCGCCTGTCTAGCCTCAGATGGTAGGGGCACCCAAAACAGAACCTCCAAAGATGAGTGGAGTGAACAGGTAACTTTATGGGAGAAAGTGGTCCTCAAGGTATGCCGGCCCCAAGCAATATAGGCCTTCAAAGGTCTATATCAGCACCTTGAATTCAGCCAGGAAGCAAACTGGAAGCCAGTGCAGATAGAACACGACTGGAGTGATATGGTCCCTATGACCCACTCAAGTCACCATTCTGGCTGTAGCATTTTGTACCAATTGTAGCTTCCTGACAGATTTCAAGGGCAGCCCCAAGGACAGCACATTGTAGTAATCTAAGTGTTACCAGGGCATGCACCACAGTGGCAAGATCTTTCCCACCAAGGAAGGGCTGCTGCTGACAAACCAGCTGATGATGAAAGGCATCTTTTGCAACCACTGCCTCCCGTTTATCCAACAGAAGGCCTACATTCAGCAGCACCCCCAAGATATGAACCTGGATCTTTAGGGGGAGTGCAACCCGATCTATAACAGGAGATAACCCATTTCCTGGATCAGGCCTTCCCTTCACCAGTATCATCTCCATTTTGTTGAGATTAAGTTTCAGCTTGTTTCTCCTTCTGTTGACTATATGTTCATCATCATCATTATATGTTGTTTAAACCCATTTTTACAGAAAACTGCTTGAAGCATTATTGATTGGTTGAGATGAATATTCTCCACAGCATCCATCGTAATTTGCTAAGGTTGCCAGTCCCCCACTGGGGGCGGGGGATCCCCCACTCCCCTTCCCCCTCCCTTCCCCGCTTACCTGGCCAGCGGGGGAAAAGGTGGGGAATGCGCCTCCAGGGCACACTCCTGGGCAGCGCAGCATGCTCCTGCACAGCTGCCTGATTTGGACTGAATCAGCCCAAATCAGGCCTGAATCGGCCCCCTGGGAGCACAGGTGCACTCCCAGAGCAGCCTGCGGCCTACACAATGACATCACTTCCTGTAAGTGACATCATCATGCAAGCCAGGAGCATATGCGCGCTGCACGCACATGTGGAGGGAAGAAGGCAAGGTAGGTACTAGGCCTCAAGCCTCTTGCCCGGGGACGGGGGGGACCTGGCAACCCTATAAATTGCACAGATATCCCACATCCATAGTTTACAATGGAAGACCCATAATTTAAATATTAATTACATTAATTATCAAAACATATAGTACCCTCCCTTACAGATCCATTTCAGTATTAGGAATGGGCCACAAATCTCTGGTAAGACATGGCCTTGACATGCAAGTCTTATTCAGCTAGGTCGGTATGTTGTTTACAGGGGATAATATTAAATTATGAAGCTGCCTTCCTATGTTAATATTATCCAATGTAACCAGCATACCTGCCATCCAAACAGTTATCTTAAAATGTCTGATGACTCCCAACAAATAATATTTTTTTCTGAACATAGAAAATGTAAATACACAAGAGTTTCATGTACTTTAGTTTCTTGGTTCTCTCAGTGTTTCCTTCACCATCATGCTCTGGGCATGTCTTTTGACCATGCAATCAACCAAGAATTTCTGCATTTGCATTACTCAGTTATTGCGCTGCACAAGAGTGGAATTTGGCATTAGAGCCAGAATGAAGCAGTCTGAGATTGTCAGCTTTCCAGTTAAAACAAACAAGTGAACAAACTATACATATCTAGACCTTATGGCATCAAGGTGGAGCTGAAAGGTGGAGAATGATGCCTTGTGAATTTCCAGTTTTGAAGTAGAGGCCACAGTGTCTTTACTCCCGCTCATGATGAGTCAGAAGAGAATTAGGTGGGTAGCTATAGGTTATGGTACACTAACCCAAGAACAAGGGTTCCTCCGAACTTAACAGGCAAAACAGAAGGGCCAAGCCCCTCAGAGGAGAAAAGTGATTTGAAAACTGAATTACTGGGAAATTCCTATTTTATTACTATAAAGTGCTACTTGTGCTGTAAGTGCTATATAGCTAATTACTGTCGCATGACAACACCAGTGGGCGAATAATTTGTGATACTGCTTGTTATATTGTCGTGGTTATAATGAGCCTGTGAAAAAGTGTTGCACACAAAACCGGAGATATATTGCTGGCACATGCCCGTCGGCTCTGCCCAAATATTGAACACATCAAATATGCAACAATAATCTTTATTGACTGAGTTATACATCTATGCAAGAAGGAAGAAACTGTTGGCCCTTCTGCAACCACTTGACTACGGAAGCATCTTCTTATACCTACAAAGAAGAAAGAAGAGTTAACTTTTGTACTTGACTGTACTGGAATTTAATACTTAACAATGGTGTTTGATATATGATTCTATGACCTCTTCTATTTAATGATTGCAATATTATTTGAGGTAGAGTTCTGATATTTATAGATTGTGTGAAACACTATATAGCACTTTCAGTACAAGTAGCACTTTATAGTAATAAAATAGGAATTTCCCAGTAATTCAGTTTTCAAATCACTTTTCTCCTCCGAGGAGCTTGGCCCTTCTGTTTTGCCTATAGGTTATGGTACAGCAACTCCTTCACATACCAAAAGTCTTAGTTTTAATCTCTGGCATGTCCAATTAAGGGGATTAAAATAGGTAGTCTGGAAAAGATTCCCAAAAGCCACAGCTAATCATTTGACATTGGACTAGATGGATCAATGATCTGGTTCGGTATAATGCAACTTCTAGGTCCAATAACTTATACAAAAGGCAAAATTCATCTAGCCCCCCTCCAAGAAGGAACTGTATATGAAATATACCCATAATCCTGTTCACACTCTCTTTCAGTCATTCACTCACATACGTATCAGGAGTAGAGATGGGCACGAACAGGAAAAAAAAACGAACATGATGTTCATTGTCATCCACGAATATGGCCCTGTTCACAAACATGTTCATGGTTGGCTGTTCGTAGGGGCCAGCAGGCTCTCCTCCAGCCATCATCCAAGTCGAGATCCCTACCGCACCACTCCCAGTAACCTGACGTGAGCAGGCAGGAGGAAAGGTACCAATAATAAATAATAACTTGGCCCCAGAGCCTGGCAGCAGCCTTGGAACTTGAAGGGCTAGATCCCTATCCCACCACGCACTAAGAAAATTCAAGCTCCAATGCACTCTATCAAAATGCCAACAGCAACTGTCTCTCCCTCGCCACTGTCTGCAAAACCAGAGCTGGGAGCCCCCCTCCCCCCTGCTCTTTGCTCCCTTGTAACAAATTTGGAGCTCCACACTTGAAAGGAAGACCTGCCTATCAAGCTAAATTGGGCTTAGATTGGGGTTTCCAGGGCAACAGCAGGAGTTCAGAAAGAGTTCAGGCAGTCCCTGTCTCTGGTTGCCAAGGAAATTGATTGCAGGTGCCAGATTGTCTGGCTTGATGAAAAGCAAGACCAACAGCAACGCAAGAGGCTTGCAACGACCACCTGTTCCTTTAGAATGGGGCCTCATGAATAGCTTGTTCACGAACAGCTGATTGGGCTGTTCGTGGCTTTTTTTTGTTTGTATTGCTGTTCGTGCCCATCTCTATAAACGATCCCATTCCCCTCTGCCTCAGTTTCTCCTCCGAACAATGCTATGAAGTATGATTAGCTGAGAAAGAGTGACTGGTGTAAGATCTCCTGGACACCTTTGTGGTGGAGTTCGCATTGAACTCAGATCTGCCTGTTTGTAGCTGAACACTAACCACTACCCAAAGAGAGTAAATAAACATAAAATGAGGGAAGGAACACATGCCCACTGAGAAATATAGACTCACAGGCTCCTGAGCAGAATGCCGATGATCAGTAATTCTCAACATGGAGCCCACGGGCACCATGACATCGGTGCCTATTATCTTCTTCTCCAAAAATTCTGTTCCCCAAAACTAACAGTCAATCCAGGCTTTCCTCTCCTTCACTGGAGCAAGAATAGCTTCAAAAGAACCAGGGAGGTATTACCTTTGTGTTCACAGGGAGCACCCATTCAGAAACAGCTGCCTCAATCATAAAAGGATGCTTGGCTTGCAACATCCCAACATTTTGTGATCAGCCCCAGATCCCCATAGCAACAACTTTGTGGTGGCACTCATTCCTCATTCTCAAAATTTCAGAAGTACCCACAAGCTCAACAAGGTTGGGGTCCCCTGCTGTTCACAAATGCCCAGATAACTGTCAATCAGTAGGGTGACAGAGGTAGGAAATAAGTATGACAAGGATTAATCTACAAGTAACCTTTTTTCCATGATTTCCAAAGTACATGATTGTAAGGACCTGTCACTTGAATCTCAATAACCTCTCTATAAGACTAAAAGACTTCATGAGTTAAAGATTTATTGATGATCCCCAGCTCAGCATCTCAAAATGTTCTGTGTTAGGAATAAAATCTGATTCTCAATACCCAACATATATAGACATTTAAGCACAGCCCCATTCCTCCTTCCCAGTCCCCTCTTCTATCTACAGCAAATACGGGAAGGAATTTAGCTACAATAGATAACTACTGGAATGCAAGGTTATTTATCTATGGCAACTGTTCTTGTCTTGGTAAAAGTTCAACATAGTTCCTCTGCCTGCTTGCAGAGAATAAACAGTGTCAGCTAACAGGAATTTTTATACACAGGATTTTACACAGCATTTCAATGAATATCAGCATTTCAATGAATATCAAACCCCAACGTTAAGTCTGAAGTACAGCAGGGGCTGACCATGAAGCTTGGCTTATGGCAGGGGCCATGACCATGACAATGACTTTGGAAATACATAATAAGAACATTTTCTTCTTTGATTTTTAAATATAACACCTTGCTCATACATGTATGTTGACTATAGCACCATGTAATGATTTGCAATCATCAACGAGGGATCATAGGTTTAATCACTGCAGGCAAAACTTTAATATCCTCTTGTGCCAACTCAAATAGAAAAATTTTCAATAGACAGAATTCACACAATTATCTGGGTTCACACCAAGAGCTGAATAATACTTGGAGAGCCAGTGTGGTGTAGTGGTTAGACTAGGATCTGGGAGACCCGGATTTGGACTAGGATCTGGGAGACCCGGATTTGAATCCGTGCTTTGCTATGGAAGCTCACTAGGTGATTTGAGCCAGTCATACTCTCTCAGCCTAAGTTACCTTACCAGATTGTTGTGAGGATAGAACAGAAGAGAGGAGAATGATGTAAACCATTTTGAATCACCAAGGGGAGAAAGGTGGGATACAAATGAAGTAAATAAACAATAATGAAAGGTTTATGAATAGAGATGGGCACAAACCGGGAAAAAACAGAACCATGTGGTTCGTGGTTCGTCAAATTTCACGAACCATGAACCATGAACTTTCACGAACCTGCCCTGGTTCGTGAACCGGTTTGTTTGGTTCGTGAAAACGTCACATCTGGGGCAGAAAATCGTCACTTCCAGGACAGGAGAAGGTCGCTTCTGGGCCAGCAGAAGTTCACTTCCGGCTCAGCAGAAGGTCTGCAGGAAGTCCATCCCCTGTTGCCTAGAAAACTGATTGATTGGCACCAGGCTGTCTGCAGTGATGAACCAAAAAATGAACGAAACAAACCAGCCTAAAAGTTCGTGGCGGTACGTCAGAAATGGGATCTGATGAACCGTGGTTTGCGAACCACGAACCAGATTGGTTCGTGCTTAATTTTGGTTCGTATTTCGGTTTGTGCCCATCTCTATTTATAAATCAGTCCTTAGTATGAGATTGACAGGAAAGTATTCTGAGGACAAATTTCAAAAGTGGCAATGCTCTTCTATTGTGGAAGAGTTTTGTGTGTTCATTAGTATATATTGCATCAGTGACCAGGCATCTTGCTAAACGTTTCAAATAAAATTAGCATATAGTTCATAATTAGCTCATATACAGATTTTTTTATACAGCTTCAGTATTCATTTTGTTCTATTAACATAGAATATAGACATGGACTTGTTAGGATTTCACAACTTACAGGGAAAGCCTGAATGAGTGATAAATAATCAATAACATTGTTTAAAATTGAGTAATACATCTGACCTGACACCTAGGTGAATGTAGCTAAAACAGGCCCATCTATATGCCTCTAAAGTGGTGACTTCATGACAAATAATACTACCATGACAGAAACATGACTGAAGGGTGGACATTTTTTGTAAGAGTTAAAGGCAGCATTATAAAGCTATTGTTGCTCTCGTGTACAATCTCATCCCATAAGTCCATCACCAAGTCTGGTTATGCAGGTTTTTCAAAGTGCCGCAAAAGAACTTGGTTAGGTTGTAAAGTTTTTTTTGGGGGGGGGGGGTCCATGGTGAGAGGGCTGACTTTTGCAAGAAGATTCAAGAGAACCCTCTGTGGGGAGAAGGAAGAAAATGAAGCGCAAAACTGATTGGTAAAAAATGGAAATACTGAATTATGTAGAACTATTAGAATTTCACTTGCAAGCTCAGATTTAGAACTGCCAACTATCTACTCTTATGTTCCAAAGACATTTTATGAAGAAATTTGCTTGATAAAAGGTTTAGGAATTTAAATCTCCCATAACATACTAGTTAATAATAGTCAGACTATTTTTTTCTTTCTGTTTGTGCCATTATAAAACTAAATATTTTTGGATTTTTTCTCTACTTTCGATTTGTGCAGTCTGCTTTGACTCAAGAATAATACACTAGTGAACACTTTTTGTGATATTTATTATTTGAGGTTTTGTGTAAAATTTGTTCCTCTGATATCACTTAGCTGGACACCCAGCTCTCTTGTGTAAAAAGAATGTACAACCACAACTGCTTCCACACACAAACACCATATCTCATTTACCACATGTTTATGAGCATACTGGTTGTTATTAGTATTTCATTCCAAAGTGTGAAACATAAAGCAGCTGCAGATTGGTTCTTGCCAGCTTTGTAATACCATGTTACTTGAGTGGTTTCAGTTTTGGTTTAATGACACTAGAGTGGGCCAGAATGCTATAGGACAGTCTGACATGTACATGCACTCACACAAACACATAGCCTTAAAAGTACTCATGGAAATTTGAGTCCCAAATTCAAGTGTCAGTTTCCCAATAATCAGAAAATACTAGTTCCTAAAGATACAGTTTTGACAATTTAACCTGAGCCCAGCAAACCACCACTAGAGATGGGCACAAACTGAAATGCGTACCAAAATTATGCATGAACCAGGCTGGTTCGTGGTTCACAAACCAGTGGTTCGTCAGATCCCATTTCTGACAAACCACCACGAACTTTAGGCTGGTTCATTTGGTTCATTTTTTGGTTCGTCCCTGCAGACAGCCTGGTCCCAATCAATCAGTTTCCTAGGCAACAGGGGATGGACTTCCTGCAGACCGTCTGCTGACCCGAAAGTGACCTTCTGCTGACCCGGAAGTGGTGGTTTTCTGACCTGGATGTGCCATTTTCATGAACCAAACGAACCGGTTCGTGAACCAGGGCAGGTTCATGAAAGTTCGTGGTTTGTAGTTCATGAAATTTGAACCACGGTTCGTGCCCATCTTTAACCACCACTACTCAAAATGCTGGGACAATATTGTGACAAATGAAAAGATACTAGTTATATTTGTAGAGCCACGATGCTGTGAAGTGACAAAGAGCCATGTCAAAGAAAACGTTGTATTGAATGGGCCTGTGGACAACAACACACAGGTGAATTTATTTACCCTGGATATATTTTTCAATGCTATGTTATCAGGAGTAGACAACACATCACATTTTTATCCCACCTCAAGGCAGCATACATTAAGTTCCCAAATAGTCTCCCACCTCGCATTGACCATACCCAAGATCTATTTTGTTTCAAAAGTTTTTTGCCTTCAGATCATATAGTAAGAATATTGGAACCTGTGTATGTGCATGATATGAGTGAAACCTGTACTCAGACAGAGCAAGTTCAAGCTCTCTCCACATGGCCAAGAACCCTGTTTTTTCAGGGTTCCAGATAGCATGGAGACAGTCCTGCACGCATGCTAATATGTGCACATGTTGTATATGTATCTTCCAATCAATGTGCACAGAACAGGGGTAGAACATGGCCATCATAACCCATGCACTCATTCAACCTCCTTAGAGCATCTGAAAAGGGCTCTTGAATGTTGTGTATGATACAGATATTGGAAACACAACACAGAGAAAGTATTATATCAACAGAAAAAGCCACACCTCCAAATCTACGTAAGTTTCCACTTACTATATCCAGACCATTTTTTTTTAAGGGAAGGCTTGGCAACAAATAAAACAACCAAACTCTTCTGCATATTTCCAATCAATGTCATATTTCTGTAGCCAAAATGAGAAAGTTCACTTTGTTCACATGCTAAATTTTCAATTTTTTGCAAGCAGGCTTTGAATTCAAACCCATTTGGAAATTAAATTTTCTGCCCAAGGGAAAAGAAAAGGGGGGAAAGAAAATAAAGAAAAGGAAAATAAAATAAAATAAAATAAAAGATACAAAACAGGAATCCCCAGACCATTTCCGTAACTCCTGCCTCCATGCGATTGCAAAACAAATCAAAAGGTATAGTCATTCAAAGCGGGTTTTAATTGATGTAGGTCCGGGAATCTCTTACTCACTCATTAACGCAAGTGAAATTAAGGGCTTTGCTAGGGTGAGTAAGTCCTACTCATATTAGCAAAGGACTGCAACATTAAGCCCTAGGGCTGCTAAATGACTGGAATTAATCAAAGCAAGAGGTTTGTTTTAATTAAGTTCGCAATGATCTTGCCTTCCTTTACCTGGAACTTTTGGGACATTTAAATAGCAGAACAATAACAACAGATAAGGTTCAGAAACGGGAAGTAAAAATGATGAAAGGTTTAAGCTGATTTATGGGGAAAGATTAACAGAGCGACATGTGTTTAGCTTGGCTAAATGACCTTGAAGGGTGGATATGATAACCGTCTGAAGAATCTAAAGGGTGTAAACGCTGAAGGAGGACAGGAATTATTCACCATGCTTCAAAGAGAATGGGAGCAATGAGAACAAAAAATGACTAAGTACCTTTGAGACTTCTTAAGTAGGGGGGGTGGGAATCCTGATGTTTGCTTGAACTGATGTGTGGAAATCAGTATGTGAAATACCAGATGGGGCCTGGAGTTCTCTGGGAATTACAACTTGTCTCCAAACTACAGAGATCATTTCCCCAGAAGGGCAGACTCTATAGCATCACTCCCAAGGCAACATCCCCAAATCCCTAGGCAACATCCCCAGATCTCCAGGAGTTTCCCGATCTGGAGTCAGCAACAGTGCATGACTGTAAGCATTTATGTCATTACAACTTGGGCAAGAAGGCAAGTGTTAGTTACTGTAAAGAAGGAGCAAAGTAGGGTGGCCAGCTTCCATGTGGTGGATGGAGATCTCCCAGAATTACAGCTGATCTCCAGGCTACAGAGATCAATTCTCCTGCAGAAAACGACTGCTTTGGAGAGTGGATTCTATGGCATTATAGCCCACCAAGATCCTTCCCTCCCCAAACCCTGGCCTTTCCAGGTTCCATCCCCCAAAATCTCCAGGAATTTCCCAAACTGGAGCTGGCAACCATAGCAGCAAACAGATATAGGCAACGTCTGGTTCCTGTTTCCTACAATCCCAAACATGCCCTTAAAAATAATGTTGAAAGTCTATATTAAGTAGAGATGGGTGCAAACCACAAAAAAAACGAACCGTGAGGTTCGTGGTTCATGAGTTTTCACGAACCAGGAACCACAAACTGGCACGAACTGGGGTAAATTTATGAACCAGTTCGTGGTTCATGGTTCGTGAGGTTTAAATGCCCCTTTCCGGCCACTTAGCAGTGGCAGGGAAAGGGGCTTTTGACAGTTTAAAGGGCCCTTTTCTACCTTGCAAGTGGCAGGTCTCTTTAAACGATCAGCTGGCAGACAGCAGGGAGGATCCTCCGCTCACCACCTGCCAGCTGATAGCTTAAAGGCAGGGCCCATTAAACTGCCCAAACCCTAGCCCCCAGCCCCACCCTTAACTTGCCCTGCGGGTCCGCAGTGTCTTCCCCCTCCTCTCGCGGGGGGTGGGAAGGCCATTTTTGGTCTCTTCCGCCATTGCGTGGGTCCACAGGGCAGCATTTTTGGCCTCCTCCACCACCACACGGATCCCCCCCCCGCCACCCTTTAAACCTTGAAGTTTAAAGGGCCCTGCCGCTTGCAAGCTGCAGGAAAAGTTTATATGGCCATTTCCCTGGGGAAATGGCCATTTAAACTGCCCCTTTAATATGACCCAAACAAACCAGTAGACCAGTTCGTGGAAGTTCGTGGAAACAAGCTTCCATGATCCACTCATTCGTGCATTTTTTTGGGTCGTAATTCGATTTGTGCCCAGGGCTTTTTTTCAGCGGGACCGCAGTGGAACAGAGTTCCAGAACCTTTTGAAAATGATCACATGGCTGGTGGCCCCACCCCCTGATCTCCAGACAGAGGGGAGTTGAGATTGCCCTCTGCACCGCCGAGCGGCGTGGAGGGCAATCTAAACTCCCCTCTGTCTGGAGATCAGGGGGCGGGGCCAACAGCCATGTGACCATTTTCTCCAGGGCAACCCACTGAGTTCCACCACCTCTTTTCCCAGAAAAAAAGCCCTGTTCGTGCCCATCTCTAGTATTAAGTAGTTATGTAGAATTTTGATATGTCTACATACAGAAAGGCTCAGAGAAGAAAAATACCGAAAATTCATTAACTGGGTTGCATGCAGCAAAACCCCTTCTTAAAGAGAAGCTATTGGTCAAGGTCTAGAACATACGATAACACTTCTGGGCCACTGTCACTAACCTTTAATGATTACTAAGAAGCCACAATGGAGCAGGAATCAAAATAGAACCATCTGTCAATCTCTTGTCTCCCTATCACTTGAAAAGTAATTAGAAAGAAACATCTCCTCTGCCACATTCTGGAAAGAAAGGAGATATTAATAAAAGAATACTACTACAATATGAAGCACTCCCCTTTCACAAAACAAGAACCATATGTTGACTTATCATGAGAAGTATGTAAATATAAGCCTGCACTGATACAGAGCACATGTTGTTAGTCATGAAGCAACTATTTAAAATTCCACAGCTACATCATTAATTTCCACAGGATCCTTAACTGAAGGCAACAGAGGGTGAATAATAACCATGGCGCTGAGGAAAAGAGAAAGAAATACCAGTTCTACTATATTTTATGGGGAGCTCTTTGCAATTCAGCTCCTGAGTCAGGGCTACTCTTTTACACTGATGAAAGGACAGATCCCATACTACAGCGAAGTCAGGAAGTAATAGTACATGCACTGGCTGAGGAAACTAAATTTTCACAGAGTGATCAACTACCTACAGTTGCTTACTCTCATTGGGCAGGATGGAAAGGAAAAGCAAGAAGAGCAAGGCTGAATGGTTAAAGCCATCTGTGATTTGTTTCAGATGTTTCTCCAGATTCAGGGCTTTTTTTGTGCTAGTATGCGCCGGTTAAGAGAGAGTTTAACGATACGGCCTATTGGTACTTCTTTTGGCTAGCAAGGCTTGAGGTACCATCAGCTTTTTTAAAAAAAAACAAAAATGCACTGTTCATATTCATTCATTTTTAAAAACAAGAATAATAATGAAAAATACATGAAAATGGCGACCTCGTCTTCATTTCACTGTCAATAACAACCCATATTACATACAATAACAACCCATATTACAAACATGAGTTTTTATCAGCAGCATTTTCTGGGGGGAAAATTAATTTTTTTCACACAGCAACTAATTAAGTCATTGAATTCATGGCCACGTAACAGAGGATAGGTTTGTCAATGGCCATGAACTATGATAAGTAAATGGGAACTTCGTGTTCATTAAATTAATTCAATAAATGAGCAGATGCTGAGGCACCCCACAAGGGAATGGCTCGATTGGACTAAGCTTATGAGCTTTTCATGGGGATCCAGCTGCATATTATCACTTGAAAACGGCAATATCATGTGGATGGCACATACCTGACACCAGGCCTAGTCTGGCCTAGTGTTCCTAGAGGAAAATACTGATCACAGGTTAGGGTTGGCAGGTCCACGTTGGGAAATTCCTGGAGATTTTGGGGGTGTAGCCTGGAGAGGGCGGGGTTTTTGGAGGAGAGGGGCCTCAGAATTGTATAATGCCATAGAGATCACCCTCCAAAGCAGACATTTTCTCCAGGGGAACTGATCTCTGTCACCTGGAGATCAATTGTAATTCCGGGAGATCTCCAGCCACCATCTGGAGGCTGGCAACCTTATCACAGGTGGAGCCAGAGGACATGTGAGCAACTTAACTTGTTTAACCCTTTAGACACACATGTGCCTTGAATTTCATACTGCACCATTGAAACAGGTCAATTAGCTTGGATTACCATATATGGAATAGACTGCTTTGTTTTCTGTGAGGAACCTGAGGTAATTTCTTCGTGTTAAGAACCTGTTAAGAACCCTTTATCGCAATAAAGACTTTCTGTCCTCCCTCTGCTCCACCTGCCTTCTCCTTAATTGGGCCAGAATTGGGTGGCATCCTTTTGGGCTAACAATGTGCACTTTATTTAGGCTTCCCAATTGCATGGGCCCGACGTGAAATCCCCAGCCCAAGCCCCAATCTCCCACCTTCAAGATATTGAGTAGAAAAAACGGCCTCCATGGTGACTTGGTTGCAAAAATGCCGGTTCGTTATATCAATATTGAAGAAATATGAAGACAGAATTTCAAGAAAGTAAAAACACTCTGAGCCCACCTGAGAAAGGTGGCGGCTGGGGGCGTCTTTTATACCTTGTTCTTTCTTTCTGACATGAAGCCTCTATTCTGAGATAAAGCCCACCGCCTTCTTTCAGCTCTGAAACATTCTCTTCTTCCTTATCTTAGCTGGTTCCAACTGCCTTTGTTTACCAGCTTGGTGGACTTGATTTATCTGAACCAGCAATGGTATAGAGTTGCCAGTCCCCTGCTGGGGTGGGAGATCTCCCACTCCCACCTTCTACCCCCCAACCCCAGCTTCCCTGGCTGGCCCAGGGAGGCGCAGGAGTGCGCCTCCCTGGGTGCACTGCTGCGTACCAAATGGGCCAATTTTGGCCCCAAAAGGGCCCTATTTGGCCTTTTAAAAAGGCTGAAATCAGCCTTCTGTAGAGCAGAGGAGCACTCCAGGACCCATCGCATCGCCTTGGGAGTACTCCTGCGCTCTGCAGTGGACCAATTTTGGCCCCAAATAGGCCGAAATCAACCTACTGCAAAGCAGGAGAGTGCTCCCAAGGTGGCATGTGGCTTGTGCGATGATGTCCCATACTGGAAACGATGTCATCGCGTAGCCCTGGGAGTGTGTGCGCGCTTTGTGCATGTGCAAGGACAACATTAAGGTGAATGCCGGACCTCCCACCTCTAAGGTTGCCAGGTCCAGGTTGGGAAATTCCTGGAGATTTGGGGTGGATTCTGGAGACGATGGGGTTTGAGGAAGGAAGGGGGCTCAGTACGGTATAATGCCATAGAGTTCACCCTTCAGAGCAGCCATTTTCTCCAGGGGAACTGTATTGGGTTTTAGTTAAGGCACGTTAGCTAAACAAACTGCACACAGAAAGCTCTCATCCAAATTAGAGAACCAATAACTGTTTATTTATCTAAAGAAATATATTTACATAAGTTTAGTGGAGAGAAAGAACTAGTAACTGATCTAACTAGCTAGGATGGCTTTAGATTGAAAGTAGGCCATGTCTCTCAGGAGGAGACACCATGCTGCCTCTCCTGGTGCATGCAGGGAAGAAAAGAGAGAGGAGGGAGAGAGAAGGGAAGGAAGGAAGTTCCCCTGGCAGGAAAGAGACTGATAGCAGCCTATCTATCTAACTGACTCACTTGTTGCCTTCCTTCTTATCTGCTGGCAGTCCTAAAGGCCTGAGCAAGAGACATTGCCAGTCCCTTCTTCTCTGTTGCCTGGAGATCAATTGAAATTCCAGTAGATCTCCAGCTACCACTTGGAGGCTGGCAAGCCTACCACCCTGAGGGTAAGGGGACCTGGCAACTCTATGTACATTGAATTTTCCTCCTGGAATAACCAACCATCCCTTATTATCTTTCTGGGCCGTGTACTCATGAGCTTGTTCTTCAGCTGGGGAGAGTATACTGGGTTTGGTGGTAGAGTAAGAAGAGGCCTTAACCTCATCTGGTGAGCAGGCTTCCTTCAAAGTCTGATCTGTACAACTGTTGCCTTCAATAAACTTTCTACGACATGTCTCCCAATATTGTGCCTGACGAGTTTTTTAGAAAGTGGGCAGAGCGAGGTGGGACTTTGGCCCGGCAGGGCTTCTAATTGGCCATTGGAGAATTGATTGTGCAGACTTTTAAAAAGTTTCTTCAGCAGCAGCTGCCACCACAGGACAAAAATCTTACCTTCAGTCTTGCAGTGAAGCTGTGTGTATGCAAGAAAATATTTTTAAATAATGTATTTATTTAAAAGTTGTCCTTTGAACAGAACTCCTGCCTGAAATGTTGAAGTGTTATAATTAAAATTATGCATGAACTCACTCCTTGAAATGTAGTCATTGACTCCACCTCTTCAAGAAGCCATTTTGTGGTTGCGCCCACCACTCTGTATTTAAATTCCTAAGGTGCCTGAGGACTTAAAAATGCAGGGGACCCCATTCTAGGAATTTCCCGTAGCATCTATTGTCTTTACCATAGCTATTAGGGAAAATTCCTAGAGCATTACCCAGAAGTGATATCACATCTTCCCCAAACTCCACTCTCCCAAGCATCTCTCAACATTTTCCTAGGTTATGTTGGGAACCCTAAGTTTATCGCATTTGAATTTGGGCATTTGTTGATTAAGGCGATGGAATTCATGATGATTTCCTCAAAATTTAATTTGTTGTGATTCAAAATTCTACAGGCCCCCAAACCAAACCCACAGCTTTTAGGAAACAAGGACTTTTGTCACTTCAGTAGTGACTACTATGTGTATGTGTAAACTATGTGTATGGAACATTCCTCTAAATTGAAGTTAACAAAGAAATTCTACCTTACTCATCAACACTTGCATATGTGCTAATAATTTGCCTACTACTTTGTTGGAAGGGGAGAAAACAATATCACACCATCAAAGGAATATCCTCAACATCTCAGTAAAGGGGAGAATGCAACATGCAACATTTAGTGAAAAGAGAGTCAGAGCCAAGCTACAAGTGATGCCTGACACAGGTTGGACACTTGTCAGCTTCCCTCAAGTTTTGTTGGGAAATGTAGGCATCCTGGTCTTGCAGCTTACAGAAGTTTACAGAGTGGCAGTCTATGGGAGGGAGAACATGCAGTCGGGAGGGGAGTGCAGGCATTGGGAGAGCCAAGCTGTAAGACCAGGATACCTACATTTCCCATCAAAATTTGAGGTAAGCTGACAAGTGTCCAACCTGTGTCAAGCGTCACTTGTAGCTTGGCTCTCAGTCGCAATCTGGCGTGCATAGGAAAGGGGCTTTCCTAATGTCATTCCTAATGTTTGTCTGCTCAAAATTACCTTTCCCAAAGTCCTTTGGAGACCTCATAGTCTTTATACTGTTCTTCTCAGAGCTGGATTTAGGCACAAGCTAGGCAAACTACAGTTTAGAACCTCAAATTATGAGGGGCTTCTAAATACCCCCCCCCCAAATGACAGCTGATCTCTGTCATCTGGAAAGCAATTGTAATTCCGGGGGATTTCCAGTGACAATCTGGTGGTTGGCAACCTGGACACTAGGGGTCCCCAACATGGATTCTTTGAGCACAATGGCACCCACTGACATCTTACCTAGTGCTGCAAAGTGTTCTTAGAAAGTGGGCAGGGAGGGACAGGTGGAGTTTTTGCCCAACGAGGCAGCTGATTCACCATTAAAGAACTGATTGGCTGTGCAATTTTTTTACAATTTTGCTTTAGCAGCAGCTGCCACCACAGCACAAGAATCTTTACTGTGTGAGTGAAGGTAAGCAACGGCAGCCATTTTGTGGCTGCGTCCACCACCCTGTGTCAGAATTCCAAAGGTACCCGCAGACTCAAAAAGGCTGGGGACGCCTGACTGTTAACAAATTAACATTCTGTTAATTTAGCCAATTCAATTGCCATGTTTTGAAATCCATTTGTTAGAATGATTTTTGACAGAAAAGTGAGTTTAGGCCTCCTCTCTGCAGTATTTGCATTATTCTTGGTGTGGGTTTTGTGATTAATAAAATCAGTAATTCTAAATGCAGCTTTTCAGCAACTTGCGTGCTGAGATAAAGAGATCTAATGTTATTATTATTAATACAGTGATAGGATACTGGAAGTTTACCAGAAACATGGCTGCTTATCCAACCAGCTTATTCTCTGTTTGTATACTGTTTATTAATACTACTATGGTATTCAAACTTTTTTTTTGTTTGAGTCAATTAACTGATTTCTTCATCAGCTTAATATTGCATTATTTCTTTAATGCAGCTATCTCATCCTGCTGGAGGACTTGTTTATCCTCGACGTTTAGTTTACATTATTCCACAAAGGAAAGTTATGTTACAGATAGTTCCTATTTCCTCCTAGATGTTAGATACTTGTAGGGCTTTTTTTCAGCAGGAACATGGTGGAACGGAGTTCCAGAACCTCTTGAAAATGGTCACATGGCTGGTGGCCCCGCCCCCTGATCTCCAGACAGAGGGGAGTTTAGATTGCCCTCCGTGCCGCTTGGCAGCACAGAGGGCAATCTCAACTCCCCTCTGTCTGGAGATCAGGGGGCAGGGCCACCGGCCATGTGACTATTTTCTCCGAGGGCAACCCACTGAGTTCCACCACCTCTTTTCCCAGAAAAAAAGCCCTGGATACTTGTGTGGAATGCTGTCTGGTATGAAGCATGGCAGAGAAGGAAGATGGAAATGGCTAAATTAGCAAAGATTACCATGATGAAGATCAAGCATGATAAAGGAGTAAGAGAACACATTTTATGGGGGGAAATCCCAGTCTAGGCTGTGGGAAGAAAAATACTTTTTCTAGGAAGAAAAAAAAGTTTGACTTAATTATAATGCAGAAAATTTGATATTCCATAATTCCTGTGGGAAATTTTCTAGGTAATCCTCCTTTCTGATGGATTTGCTAGCAATAAGCAAAAGCTACTACCAGTAGAAAGAAAATCAGGCTTCATGTAGATGTATACTAAAAGCAGTATTTCCATACATATACACGCAATTATTTATGCATTGTCATTATTATCAGAAATAAAGAAGAGTTCAGGGATGGGAAGAAATCTCTCTTGGAGTCTCCAAGAGACAGTGCCTAGGGCTTTGCCTAAGGCAAGTGTCTTGCAAAAACTGAATGTCTAGTTTCACAACCACAATGAAAATTTGTCTTCTTAATTGTTTAAGTTCATACAGAACATTGATGAAGTTCAGAGAACTCATGAATAAAACATGAACCATAGGTCAGGTTCTAGTGCTTACCTGAGATGAATACCTTATTTCTATATTCAAGGAATGGGTATATGCGCTTGCTCCTTTGTGTTCATAACATATGTGGCATGTTGTTCTATGTAGCTAGCCAAGCAATCAATCAAATGAACTTACATTTTTTTTGTAGACACCCTTATTACTCAGTTCTTCTCCCATTTTGAGTATGAAGAACTGTGAGATTTGAGCTGCTACACACACATACGTGCATGTCACATGTTGTGAATGTAAGGGAAGGAGTATCCCTTCCAATCCATCATAGGAACAAGATATCCAGCCCACATAACCTCCTGTCTTGGCCCAGCTGAACTTCTTTGGAATATTGATGCCTCCTTCCTAAAGAAGTCTGCATCCAGATTGTTTAGTGATAATAGGAGGTGTAGAAGACCAGAAATATAAGTTATGGAAGGTCCATTATGTCATTTATTTAGTACATTTCATTCTCTTCAGCACAAAGGCAATCCACAACATAACAAACCATAAAGCCTAAAATAAGCAGTAATTACCCTGACTTGAATCGTCCAGGTAATTTGAGCTCATTGTATCTTGGAAGCAAAGCAGGATTGGAGGGGAGACCACAGGGGCAGGCAATGGCAAACCATCTCTGAATATCTCCTGCCTTGAAACCCAGTGGGATCTCCCTAAGTTGTCTGACTTGATGGCCCAAAAAGTCAATAATTAAAATAGCAACCGATCCAAAAAGTCCAAAACAATGCAGACCAGCGGTATTAATACTAGAATTACCCACAAGAAAAAAGGATCAATTAAAAAACACAAAATCAGCATAAAGCAATAAAATAGCCAGTCAGATTTAAAATATGACCAAAGAAATTTAAAGGTGGTGAAAAAAATAGCAACACAGCTAAAACCTAGCCAAATAATAATGTTTTAACCAGGTGTATAAAAACTGAAAAGGTAGGCACCAAGAGAGGTTCCAAGGAAAGAGTGTTCCATAGGCAGGGTGCCACCGCTGGGAAAAAACCTGCCCCTGGTTGCTCCATTCCATAAGGGCGGGGCACACAAAGCAGAGCTTCCACTGAAAATCGTAACTGAGAGCAGAACTACAAGTGACAAAAGGCACAGATTGGACACTTGTCAGCTTCCCTCCAGTTTTGATGGGAAATGTAGGCAGCTTGGCAGAATGTTGGACAAGTGACAGTTGAAAAGTCCATTGGACAGCAGTCAGAGAGCCAAGCTGCAAGACCAGGATGCCTATATTTCCCATCAAAACTTGAGGGAAGCTGACAAGTGTCCAACCTGTGTCAGGCGTCACTTGTAGTTCCGCTCTGATAGGCTTCAATAGGAGTCCCAAACTTGCTAATCAGAAGTGTCCCAATGGTTACCAGGAATCCATTTTAATCCATCCTCTCTGGGGATAGACCATCCAAACTGGTCTCCCGCCCCTGCAAACATTCCTACTGTCCATTGGTCCAAACTTCACAAGGTAGTCGTTGATTCATGACAAGGGCACATTAGAATATTTAGACGTATTACCAGATCTTGTCTAAAAAGGTTGTTTTAGCAAAGGTTGAGAGTAGAGTCAGCTATCTAGGAACAGGTTACTAGGTCTTAAAGGCATCACGTTCTCAAAGGAATTGCATGAGGTTACAGCAGCAAGTAAGGATGTGTGCTTCGGGTTTCCAATTCGGGGTTTAAACCTAAATTGGGCCCAATTTGGAAAGATTCGGGATTCCCGGATCAGCCCCAGCATTGCTGAGCCAATTCAGGAATCCCAAAGCAAAACAAGCGCTCTTCTAGGGTAGAGGTGGTTCTTCACATTGTGGGGCTTAAAGGGTCAGTTTAGGAAAGACCTTAGAGGCTGCAGTGGGTTCTAGAATGGAAAGGTCTGAGTCTGAAGAGAAAGTCAAGTCCATATCCCAGGTTGAGAGAACTGATCTAGTCTCCTGGGACTCCTCCTGATAATCAAAAGAGGAGTTGCAGCTGCCTTCTTCTGGGCTCATATGTAGGTTTGTTAGGCCTCCCAGTTTTTTGCAGTGCAGTCTTCTAGGTCTTACTATGATTGCTCCCAGTTATTATGAAGAACTAACATTCTCTAACTTACCACACTCATTAAACATTATTCTTTTTCCATGCCTGGAGTTTTGCTAGATTCCAGCCATTGTGGCTTCAGTCTAGGACTGGGTTAATGAATATATAACGTATCTCACAACTTTAAAGGGTGAAACTGAGAATTGATTTGCACGTGCATGTTCAACAACGACTGCAGCTAAAAGTGTGAGTCATTTTCTGTTGAGAACTCTTCACTTTTGACTAGCTCAAGTACAAAAACTTTATCTGTAGGATTAGATCTGTAATATCTGTTTCACATATGCAAGTCATCTCTTGGAATTGCAGCCACTGAATGATGATCATACATACATGAACCACATTTCTTTCCTACTAGCGGTTTTCTCTGCCTATATCCAGTCCAATTGGCTCTTTGGCATTATTCTTCATAGCTCTTCAATGCATGTTCACAAGGATTAGTATAAACATAACATACTCCCTGTATGTATTGTTCTAATCCACATGAATGATTTTCACAGTGCATATCTATTTTTAGTCCGTTCCTTGATGAACATAATATATAACCATTTTGTTTTTCCAAAGTAGAAGGGGTATTCATTGCAACATTCCTGTCATTTCAACCAGCACTGGATTGTGTCTAAAATATGGTTCTCTACGGTTTACAGCATGACCTCAGTCTGTTCTAACCAAATATCACCAGTTACATAGGAATGGGCAAGTGCAGCCATTATTATACAGGAGACTTCCAAAAGGGAATTCTTTTTGTGTAGGAACTGGGACTCCAGATTCTAGCCTAGATGCATTCCGCTGATACGGTTGAGCAATACTATTCCTGTCCCATACAGGATATATGAGGAAATAATTCAAACAATTAATACAACTGGAAGTTATAATCTGCATAATTCTGACTCATTTTGAGCTGGGATGAAAGAAGGAAGGTTGTTTTGTTGTTGCTGATTTGCATTAGGCATGTTTGACACACAACTGAAAAGCAAAAACAGACAAGGTTAGTCTGAGCTTTGGAGTAAAAATCTGTAATAGCATGGATCAAGGTGAACAGGGTGCTCTGAAAGATCAAGTAAAAAGCACTCAAGGTGTAGTGACTATAAGAACCAACACATTGCTTTGGATCAGCCCTTCACTGATAATGGAGTAGGGATGTGTAATTGGACATTGCCAACCTGATACAATGTCTGATATTTCCTGTATTGGATCTGCAATAGTTGATATTCTGAAGGGTTTTCTTGATACTTCCTGATTCCAATTTTTTTTTCTTCCAGTAAATACTGAAAATATTTGGAATTGGGTCAGGAGTAGAGATGGGCACGAACAGCTATACGAACAAAAAAAAAAGCCATGAACAGCCCAATCTGCTGTTCCCTAACAAGCTGTTCCTGAGGCCCCATTCTAAACGAACAGGTGGTCATTGCAAGCCTCGTTCGTTGCTGTTCGTCAAGCCAGACAGTCTGGCACCTGCAATCAATTCCCTTGGCAACTTAGGCAGGGATTGTCTGAACTCTGTCTGTACTCCTACTGTTGCCATGGAAACCCCAATCTAAGCCCAATTTAGCTTGATAGGCAGGTCTTCCTTTCAATTATGGAGCTCCAAATTTGTTACAACAAGGGAGCAAACACTGGGGGGCTCCCAGCTCTGACTTTGTAGACAATGGAGAAACAGTTGCTGTTGGCATTTTGATAGAGAGAGTGCATTGGAGCCCCATAGAACCCATACGAAAGAGGTTGCATACACACATTAGCCTGTTCAGACAATATGGCGGCCATGTGGATTGGGAGCACTGTGGGTAGCACAAGCTTCCAATACACGCAGTTGCCAAGTTCCCAGTAAGCACAGATATAATGTCTGTTTTCACGCTGTTTACCAGCCACAGAACATCGCGCCGAGCTCCCGGAACGACAGCGTCTTCCTGGCACGATTTCACGCGAGAACTTCTGTTCTCGTGAGAAATTGCGCCAGGAAGACGCTGTCGTTCCAGGAGCTCGGCGTGATGTTCCGTGGCCGGTAAGCAGTGTGAAAACAGACATTGTCTGAAAAGAGCTCATATTTCTTCCACTCTCTGGAGCTCCCTTTTCATGTCCTTCTGTTTTGGCTTCTGGCCTCAGGGTGCTACCCTTTGCTTCCCTGTGCGGCTGCCAGTCTTTTCACAGGCTTCTCTGCTTGAGGAATATACAACTACTGCAATCAGATACAAACGCAGTGAGTTATATATATTTGCATGTCCTGCTGAATTTTTGTCTTTCATCTTTTGGCACAAAATCCTTCACTCTTGTTGATAAGCACATTCCTTTGTCCAGATGGCAGCATTTGAAACCGCAGCCATGCTGGACCTTTTTGACTGCAAGGCAAACGCCGATACTCCTTTGCATGCAGGTGTTGGGCATGCTCAAATTCCAAGCAGGTGCCTGAGTTTCCAAAATACAGGTGTATGTTTGTGCACACAACTTGGTGCAGAAGCTAGACAGAAATTCCGTTGATGATGTCCCCCGCAAGGTCATTCTGTCCTCTAGGCTCATCAAGCTTGCGTGTATTCAGAATTTTAAAGAGAATATCCTCTCGCAAGGGACAGCTTCTTTCCACAGCAACTATCAACAAAAAAGCCGCAAGCTGAAACTTTAATAACTGAAAGGAAAGCAGCTCAAATCACATCCAGAACAAGGGAGGGGGAAAAATCATGAGTCTATTAAAACATCATTTTCTCCTCTTGATTGATATTGAAGGGGATCAGAAGCAAAGATTCCAGGCAGCATTTAGAACCAGTCCGGCTGCTAGCTTAATATTTTAGAGCACCTGTGTTTCTCATCAAACGTGCTACCAAAAAGGACTAGTTAAAGAGGCTTTGATCTGACTTTAAATACCTCCAAACATCAGTAGCTGGAGGCATTTTAATCTGATTTTACTGGAGCTGGGCTGGTTTAGGGGAAACAGAATCTAAAATTAAGTTCACATTTTCCATCAATCCTTGAAGTTTCTAAAACACCCCTGACCCTGAAGGTTTGGGTAGCAAAGAGGAATATCCTCAGGTGGTTCACACATGGGTGAGAGTGAGAATATAACATCTTGGGAACACACAGGCTTCTATAACCTGACTGGGTGCAATAAGTGCTTTTAATAAGTATTTTTAGTTAACATAATGTGCTGTCTTGCAAGCTGTATTATATGCCCTTGTGTTTAATTATTCTATAAAGCAATTGCCCAGAAAATTAAACTTTCAAATATCTATTAACTATTTTCATACTCATCTTTATTATAATAGGATATTTACAAAAAGTGTGTGCTGCCAGTAGCACTGATATCACATACATAGGATATACCTCTTTGGTCTAGTAAAAACTGTGGGCATTACAAATAGCAGCCTTTCTTTGTTGATGAGAGATGGCAATAGCTGTTTTAATTTTAGTGTCTTCCATATGGGGACACGCTTGTGTAGTTTCCCTGTTGTTACTGTGGTTGTGGATACAATACGGCAGCAATGGAACTTCCACATGGCAGGTTTATCTGTATTTTCCCTGCACCAGGTTCAATGGCCATCACCTTCCCAGCCTAATCATCAGGGCTTTTTTTCAGGGGGAACGCAGGGGAACGGAGTTCCGGCCCCTCTTGAAAATACTCGGCAATAGTGCTTGAAAATAATATGATTTCAAAGAACCCCATGTGTTTCTTCCTCATTTCCCTCTCGAGAGTTCCGCGCCACCTCTTTTCCCAGAAAAAAAACCCTGCTAATCATTATTACTTTCTGCAAATTCATTCATTCCTTCATTCGTTCCTTGCATTTTCTTCCCAGTGGAGATCCAAAGCTGCTTACATCACTCGCCTCTCATCCATTTTATCCTCACAACAATAAGTGTGAGGAAAGCTAGGCTAAGAGTGTGTGGCTGGCCCAAGGTCACACAGAGCAGGACCACAAGTGACACCTGACACAGGTTGGACACTCGCCAGCTTCCCTCAAGTTTTGGCGGGAAATGTAGGCAGCTTGGCGGAATGTTGGACAAGTGACAGTTGAAGAGTCCATTGGACAGCCGTCAGAGAGCCAAGCTGCAAGACCAGGTGGCCTACATTTCCCATCAAAACTTGAGGGAAGCTGACAAGTGTCCAACCTGTGTCAGGCGTCACTTGTGGTCCCGCTCACAGTGATCTTCCATGGCAGAGAGTGGATTCAAACCGAAGTTTCCCAGATCCTGGTCCAACACTCTAACCTCTGCACCACACTGGCTCTCTTGATCCCTGCCTCCAAGGCTGGGCTGGCGATTGTGGAATCCATATATACAACATGCCATGAGCAACAGGGCTACAGTGAGAAGGTGAATAGAGTGCGACCATATCCCTTCTTGCGCTAATGGAAAAGATGGTAGAATCCAACTCTGTGTGTGTGCAGCTCCCATCGAATCCACAGCTAGTAGGATATAGTCCATTGAGTCTTCAACTTGCATGGGAACACAGCATTCCTTATTGCTTAGACAAGCTGACACATATAGGGTTTGCTGCAAATGTACAGCAGGGTATGGGATGAAAGAAATAAGGCCAGCAAATGTGATCCCACTCCCCTATATGCATGTAAAGGTAAAGATAGTCCCCTGTGCAAGCACCGAGACATTACTGACCATCACATCTTGACGGTTTTTTGGCAGACTTTTTGTTTATGGATTGGTTTGCCACTGCCTTCCCCAGTCATCTACACCTTACCCCCAGGAAACTGGGTACTCATTTTACCGACCTCAGAAGGATGGAAGGCCGAGTCAACCTTGAGCTGGTTACCTGAACCCGGCTTCTACCAGGTTGTAAGCAGAGCTTGGGCTGCGGTACTGCAGCTTACCACTCTGCACCACGGGGTTCTCCCCTGTATGCATGTACAAGGTACTTAATTTTCAATATCTGTACATTGTAAAGGTCTGCTCCATCATACCGTCTGAAAAGGAAGATACAAAGTCTACAAGTCATCTACAATATTACCTTGAACGTGTATTTATCATGAGTTTCCCTCTGTGCCTCTGCCTGCGGAAATGAGATGGGTGGCTATTAGAAACAGGGTCGGGGGGAGAGGGGGGGGTCAGTGGTGGCACCTCATGTTTGGGATGTCCTCGCCTTTGAGGCTTGCCTGGTGGGTACCGTGCCATCTTTCTGGCAGCAGGCGAAACATCTTTTTGCCCATACTAAGGAGCTCCATCTTTTTAGCTATTTTTATAGTCTGCTTCTAGCATGAGGACTATTTTATGAATATCTTTTTAAATATCTTTTTACTAATATCTTGTTATGGCTTGTTTTATGGCTGTTTATGACTGAATGATGGCTTTTGTAGTGTTTTTGTTATTCTGTTGTATTTTGTAAACCATGCTGAACAGATCTTTGGAGAGGCACCATATGGTTTTTTAAAAACAAACAAAGTCTGTGTTCCATCATTGAGCACTTATTACCCTCTGAGCTCCTGTATATGGTAAATCTCTGGTCGCAAAATCACCCTTTGCCAACATATGATGGAACAGTTCACAAATGCTATGAGACCCTTGCAGTGCCATCCTAAGCAGAGTTACACCCTTCTAAGTCCATTCAAGTAGCTCGGATTAGGACAGCACTGTTGATCTCCCACACACATACATACTTACACCCATGTAAAGAACCACCTCACTTCTAAATCCGCATAAACAGGGCTCATTTTGAGGGGGAACGCGCAGGAACACAGTTCCAGCAGTTCCCCAAAGAGGTCACATGTCAGGTGGCCCCACCCACCTGACTCTCGGCCATTTTGGGCCCGTTTTGGCATGGATTGGGGACGAAACAGCCCGGATCGGGCCTCTGACAGGGGGTGGATCACTCTTCCGCACAACAGCGGCCCGATCCAGACCATTTTAGGCCCCTTTCCAGCCATTTTCAGCCCCTTTTTGCTGTTTTGGGGCCAATTTCGGCCCTGAATGGCCAGGATTGGGTCCAAAACAGCCAGGATAGGTGATGTCAGGGGGTGTGGCATATGATAATGAGTTGTGCTAATAAGTTATGCTAATGAGTTCCTCCAGCTCTTTTTCTACAAAATGACCCCCGCGCATAAATATAAACAAACCAACAAAACAGAAATCACAGCTTCTCATTACTAGTAAAAGTTTGTTTTCTTCTCTACAGATAGCTTTGGACAGAGTTAAATGTTGCTTAAGTCATTTTACCCCAAGTGCAATACTCAGAAGAATTCTCGCCCTCACTTTCTTGGCAGCACGTCCATGGCTGCAGTCTCTTAAAGTCTGATCAAGGTTGGGTTAGGATTCCCAGTTCTGCCTTGGCAAATGGAGAAGGGTGCCTAGGAAGGGTGGAGATTCTCTAGGATGCCACCCTCAGTCTCTATGGTCTTTATGTGGAAAGAGTATCACTATATCAAGGTAATATTTTTCTCATTTTCTTCGAGGCAAGAAATCGGAGCTGGGGCTGGTAATTGCTTGGGCAGATAAATCGAAAGCCTAGGTTGGATCCACACACCACTGCATATTGCACTATATTGTAGTCCCTCACCTCCTGTATTTTCCTATCCAGACAGAAAAATCTAGGAGGTGAATTTTAACATTGATGCAATATCCAGCAAAATTCAGATCTAATTTGGGGCCCTTCTCTTAAGTTCTCAAGTACCTGAAGAGTTAAAAGGCATTAAATATTACTAGTATTCTAACCTTCCTATTTATCAGCCATGTTTTTATCCTGCCTTTTTTCTGAGAAGCTCTGGCTGATATACATGGTCCCACCTCCCTCATTTTCTCCTGACAAGCTGATTTAAATAGGTTATTATTATTTATATTTATATCCCACCCTCCCTGCAAGCAGGCTCAGGGCTGGTTACAACAGAAGATAAAATATACACGATAAAATCACAATAAATTAGCATAGCTTTCTAATAAAACACCGGCTCACCGTATAAAAAACATATAACATCTGACAGAGCTGGAGGTGCGGCTTAACCATGCGTGGTCACTCATATATGGGGGTAGATGGTCAATACCCCCTACAGACATAGAGGAGACCAGGAGAGAGGCTCATTTGGTGGAAACCCTGATGGCCTCAACCTTACGCCCGGCGGAACATCTCTGTCTTACAGGCCCGCCTGAAGGAGACAAGATCTTGGCAGGCCCGGGTGTCCTCAGACAGAGAGTTCCACCAGGTCGGGGCCAGGACCGAAAAGGCCCTGGGCCTGGTTGAGGCCAATCGAGCCTCCCTGAGGCCAGGGACCACCAGGAGGTGCTTACCGGCTGATCTCAGCACCCTCCGGGGAGTATATGAGAAGAGATGGTCCCTCAGGTATGGCTGATAGGTTAGGCTTGGTATCGCTTACGTTTATGTTAGTCCCGTGACTGGCACAAGGTTACCAGCTGAGCTGTCTAGCAGAGAGGGACTATGAACTGAGGTCTACCAAGTCCTAGTCCAACACTCTAAGCTCTACCACCTTCCACCTTCTGGGATCAACTGCTATAACTACAGAGAAAACCATTGCTAGTGATGTCACCCACCTGCAATTCTTCCCTGTTGGGTGCTGCTAGGAAAGCCCTTTGCGTTGCTTCTTATTTTAGTCTCTTCTGTTGGGTCTTAACGCTGCAAGGAATCAGCTGCGATACAACAGTTTTTGGAGAGAATTGTCGGAATTGTTTATAACTCACTAGAAAAACACTGGGGAAGCCTCCTTTCTGTCTCATCTCCTAAAAGTTTTGCCCCTGCTTTTGAATGTGAGGTGAACCCCGCCCCCGCCCCCAAATATGCCAATAGATAGGAATCAATAGAGTGTGGAACGGTTGCTGGATGGAATCGCCTTCCCATCTCTCTTGTCTTTCAGAACCCTGTGAAAGGCCGGGAAACTGTTTCTAATAAACACGAGTTCAAACGGCGAGGCTCCACAGCCAATAGTCACGCCATAAACTCTAAACTTTACATGAAGACTCTCTGATCTCTTTGAACTTCTCCCCCCTCTCCTCTTTGGCAGAAGATTCCGCTGTTTATGCTCTTTTTTCTGGTGGGGAGATTTGCTGGCAGGGTCATAAGGAGGGGCTTAATATATTTTTTTTAAAAAAAACAATCTCCAGCCTTCAGAAATCGCTAATGCTCACCCAGACACATCAAGGCATTGCTTTGAAGTGCCTTCTGGCTACGACCCTCTTACACTCTTTGGTTACCATGCAATCAAACAATTAGATGGAGGCTTGGAGGCAGGAAAAAAAATCTTTTACCTGATAATTAAACACACCATGCTGGACAGTTGTGATGACACTTAAAAAAAAAAAATTAAAGCTGCCACCAATCTACAAAGACTTTTAACACGAACGCTCTCACTGCCTCTAAAAGAAGTGACGAGTCACTTCTGCTTCATTTTGGCACTCTCTCACACAGGCAGCACAAGTCCCAAATCCTTCCTTCTTTACTCCCAGCAAAGGCCTGTCTGTTACAGTAATACTCAGATAGTAAACAAGTCTTTGTTCGCACCACCCCACTGTGCAATGTAGACAGAATTCTCTGTGTGTATGTGTGTGCATGAAAGTGCCCTGCTATGCTTAGCACATGAAGCTCAGACATTAGCCAGTTGCACAGAGTAGAGTTTTGGTCATTTATTTCCTGCCTAATTTCTTCTGTCTCAGTTCTTCCTATTCCATACATTGTTGGCAGTTTTGACTGTTAGAGAGATTCATTCATTCTCTCTCTTTGCACACACACGCTTGTGCCAATGTATACACATCCTTCCAAAATTCATCTGTTTATTTTTTCCAGGCTATCAAACACCTGCCCAATGGCATCAATTTATATTGCCTCAACAATAAAGAACCCATTTGAATTCAGGATTGAGCAAGCCTCCTTTGTGATAGAGCTCCAGGGAGAAGGAGCAGCAACCAAGAATTTTTTTTTCTTTACCCTAGCTGTTCATAGCCGGCATACAGAGGGCTTTATTTTAGAGTCTATGTATGGTAGTGTGGAAATTGCCACATGTGGTGAAATATGCACTACGTGGAGGTTTGGATAGTTCCAAAACCTTCATCTTTAATTTTAAAAGTGTCTCTCAGCAGAGAACAAGTTGGTTGGGGGAGCCAGAGATGCTCTAGGGCTTTAGATATGCAGATACCTGGCTACAGATAGTGGAGTGACCAGCTCAAACCTTCTGCTAAAACCTAACATAAGGGAAGGGTCACAGACAACTAGCTAGGAACAGAGATTTGGAAAGGGGAGAATGCTAGACAGTCTCTTCCTGAAGATTTCTTTGACCACCCCCCACCCCTCCAAGTGGGTGGGCAACCATAGATAATAAAATCCCCTGGCACAGAGGGGAGGCTTTCTTTCGCTAATTCCTTCTCAAAAGAAGAGTTCTTGCAAGCAGAGGCAATTAGCCATATGGAAGGCTGAAGGCCTCAACCAGGACTGCAAGGTATGGGAAATTCTCAGTAAGCTGGGACCTTCTAAGTTTAAAAGCCTGCTTTAGAATGAGATTTAGATAGGGCATGTATAGAGTAAGAGACAGAGGAATTATGTTTTTGCATTTATGTATTTATTTATTTTTATGTATTGTCGAAGGCTTTCACGGCCGGAGAACGATGGTTGTTGTGGGTTTTCCGGGCTGTATTGCCGTGGTCTTGCCATTGTAGTTCCTGACGTTTCGCCAGCAGCTGTGGCTGGCATCTTCAGAGGTGTAGCACCAAAAGACAGAGATCTCTCAGTGTCACAGTGTGGAAAAGATGTAGGTCATTTGTATCTACTCAGGAGGGGTGGGGTTGAGCTGAGTCATCCTGTAAGAGTTTCCCAGGGTGTGGAATGCTAATGGCGGGAGGCTTCACTGTATCCTGAGGAGGTTCTTTTGCATATGGATTGGTACTTGATGTGCTAATCTTCTCTGCAGGGCTATTGTCGGGGATAGAATGTTTTGTTAGCCTGGTGTTTTTCAGAACTGGAAACCATGCTCTGTTCATTCTTAGGGTTTCTTCTTTCCTGTTGAAGTTTTGCTTATGCTTGTGAATTTCAATGGCTTCCCTGTGCAGTCTGACAAAGTAGTTGAAAGTGTTGTCCAGTATTTTGGTGTCCTGGAATAAGATACTGTGCCCTGTCTGTTCTATGAACAGATGGATGGGGTGGCCATGGGGAGCCCACTCAGCCCAGTTATAGCAAACTTCTACATGGAACATTTTGAAAAAACAGCTCTAGAATCAGCACCCCACAAACCTAGTGTATGGTTCCGGTTTGTGGATGATACATTTATCATTTGGAGCCATGGGGAGGAAGAATTGATGGGGTTTTTGAATCATCTCAACAACATCCACCTGAACATACAATTCACAATGGAGAAAGAAATCGAGGGAAAACTCCCATTCCTGGATACCTTGGTCATCCACAAAGCAAACTTTCAGTTAGGTCACAAGGTCTACAGGAAACCAACTCACACTGATCGGTACTTACACAAAAACTCCAATCACCACCCCCGACAGAAAAGAGGCATAATGAAAACATTAGTGGATCGTGCAAGACGGATATGTGAGCCGCACTTTCTCAATGAGGAAATTAATCATCTAAACCACGCACTTCAGGCAAATGGCTAGTCCAGAAATGAAATCCAAAGAGCAATCAAACCCAGGATGAATCAAACAACCAAGGAAAAACAGTCTCCTACAGGAAAAGTGTTTTTGCCATATATCAAAGGAATTACTGATCAGATGGGAAAGCTTATGAAAAAGCATAACCTTCAAGCAGTGTTCAGACCCACCCGAAAAATACAACAGATGCTACGATCAGCAAAAGACAGTAGAGACCCCCTCACCTCTGCAGGAGTATACCGTATACCCTGCAGCTGTGGACAAGTTTACATCGGGACCACAAAGCGTAGCATCCAGACAAGAATAAAAGAACATGAAAGACACTGCAGACTTGGACAACCTGAAAAATCAGCAGTGGCTGAACATAGCCTAACGCAAACAGGGCACAGTATCTTATTCCAGGACACCAAAATACTGGACAACACTTCCAACTACTTTGTCAGACTGCACAGGGAAGCCATTGAAATTCACAAGCATAAGCAAAACTTCAACAGGAAAGAAGAAACCCTAAGAATGAACAGAGCATGGTTTCCAGTTCTGAAAAACACCAGGCTAACAAAACATTCTATCCCCGACAATAGCCCTGCAGAGAAGATTAACACATCAAGTACCAATCCATATGCAAAAGAACCTCCTCAGGATACAGTGAAGCCTCCCGCCATTAGCATTCCACACCCTGGGAAACTCTTACAGGATGACTCAGCTCAACCCCACCCCTCCTGAGTAGATACAAATGACCTACATCTTTTCCACACTGTGACACTGAGAGATCTCTGTCTTTTGGTGCTACACCTCTGAAGATGCCAGCCACAGCTGCTGGCGAAACGTCAGGAACTACAATGCCAAGACCACGGCAATACAGCCCGGAAAACCCACAACAACCATATTTATTTTTATTTACATCATTTACAGTCAAGGCAGACTATCCAGCACAAGTCAGTATCAAAAGACATTTCAAAAACATGTAATGGGTATATATGTGCAAATTTGCAAGTATTTTAAAACCAGCAGAAATTCAATACAGGGCTGAAGACATGTTTAAACAGAACATAAGCAATTCCATGAATGACATATTGAACAACTTAGGAACTACCCAGTAGGACCATACTTATAGCAATAGTGGTGAAGTCTAGAGGGGATTGGATAAACATATGGAGCAGAGGTCCATCAGTGCCACAAGGTATAGATGGAACTCTCTGTCTAGGGCAGTGATGCACTGTATTCTTGGTGTTTGGGGGAGCAATCAGTGGGAGGGCTTCTAGTTAGGGAAGCCAGACCCCTGATGGGGGTGGGGGATCCCCCGCCCCCACTTACCTAACCAGCGGGACGCGCACACCTTTCCTGCACACTCCCCTGCGGCACTACGAGCTTCCATGCACAGCAGTCACCGGGATCGGACCCGTTTTGGCCCGGATCGGGGCCACTGCAGAGCGCAGGAGAGTTCCTGCACACCGGAGTGCCTCAAAATGGGGCCGATCCACAGCAAAAAGGGTCCATTTTCGGGCGCTGCAGCACGTCAAAACGGGCCCGTATCGGTACGATCGGGCCCGTTATGATGCGCTGCGGAGAACTCCTGAGCTCTGCAGTGCCCAAAAACGGGCCCATTCTGCCGTGGATCAGGCCCGTTTTGAAGCACTGCAGAGCGTATCGGCACGATTGGGCCCGTTTTGATGCACTGCAGAGCAGAGCGCTCCTGCACTCTGCTGTGCCCGAAAATGGGCCTGTTTCAGGGCAGATCGAGCCTGTTTTGAGCCCCTGCGGCACCTGGGTGTGCTTCCAGGGGCCGCACGACATCATGCTTGTGGGGGTGCGCATGCGTGCTTTGCGCGCATGCACCCCCCTCTCCCCCAAGGTAAGTGCCAGGCCTCTGTCCCCCCTGGGAGGTTGAGGGGGCCTGGCAACCCTACTTCTAGTGTCCCCTCCCCACTGGCAGACCTCCTGAGGACACCTGAGTTTTGGCCACTGTGTGACACAGAGTATTGGACTGGATGGGCCATTGGCCTGATCCAACATGGCTTCTCTTACGTTCTTATGTTCTCTTATGTCTATGGTCCCTCAAAGCTTACAGCAATAGTAAAGTCTGTGGCCCTTCCTTATCCCTTTACTGATGGGTTCTCTATTCCTTTATGGATGGGTCTCTTGAGACCACTCTGTTACAGAACAGCCCTCCTATATGGGGGAAAAAGCCCTCTTGAATAATTCAGTTTTGCATTGTTTGCAGAAGGTCAGGTGAGTGGGAGCTCTCCTTACCTCCTCAGCCAGACTATTCCATAAAGTGGGGGCCATGTGCCAAGTGGCACCTGCAGAAGACCGTGTTCAGATGAGCGAAGCTGCCGTGGTGGAATATAGGGAGAGAGGTGGTCTCTCTCGTAGATGTGCTGGGCCAAGGCCATGAAGAGCTTTGTAGGTTGAATTGAGCCCGGTAACTGATAAGTAGGCAATGGAGTGAACTGCAGAATGGGCGTAACATTCATTGTCCTCCTAGCTTCCCATAATAGCCGAGCTGTTTCTTTTGGGACCCCTTGCGCAATCTGCCGCTGCTGTGCTTAGAAATATGTACATGAAGGTTTTAATTTAAAAAAAAAATACTTTTTAATTCTTAAATACTGATAACTGTTCTCTCTAGCACATAGACTTCCACTACTTGAACACACTACTTTGAAACAGGCACCAGGGGTGGAGGTTGCTAAACCCCCTCTGATGTGCAAGTGCAGCAAGCAGACCCTGCGGCATCCAGATGCTGGGTAGAGAATAGAGATGGGCACGATCCGAATTATGATCCAAAAAACCCCACGATAACGGCGATCATGCGATCGTGACTCAGCGGATCGTGATCGGCCACGGCCAACGATCCAGCGATCGGGAGGGGGGCTGGATCGGGGCTGGATTTTGCTCAGATCGGGAAGCCAGACACTCAGGCGCCAGTAATCTATTCCCGGGGCAACGGAGCCAGGGGAATGCCTGAGGTGTGTTTCCCCTCCTTCTGTCGCCCTGGAAACCTGAATGGAAGCCCAGCTTTCCTTGATCAGCAGAGCTTCCTTCCAACCACGGAGCAGCAAAGCAGTCACCAGTTGGGAGAAGACATCCAGGGGAGGGAGGGGGAAGGGGGTGTTCTGTAGCCATGGGCACTCCAATCTCATCCCTGCAAACCCTGATAGGCAGCTCTGACGGCCAAACACAGAAGGCCAAACAAAAACACAGATGCCGCCGGCATCACCCACCGTTCTTTTCTCACCAGCGCGCTCCCTTTTGGCCTGGCGGGCGGGCACATGGGGGGTGCCGCCAGCGAGCGGCCAGACCCCCTGCCCCCTGAGGGGAGGCGGCTTGTCGCCATCTCCCCATGCCCGGTGGCCGCCACCAACACTCACCTTCCCACATAGCTGGGAATCGCAGCGCGCCCTGCTTTGGCCTCCACGATCCACGATCCATGGATCAAGAACGGGAGATGATCGGTGTGGATCATTTAGTCGGGATCGTCACTGGCACCGATCCACGGTCAGCTGGATCGGCAATTTTTTTTGGATTGTGCCCATCTCTAGTAGAGAAGACTCAGAGCCAAGCTACAAGTGACGCCTTACACAGGTTGGACACTTGTCAGCTTCCCTCGAGTTTTGATGGGAAATGTAGGCGTCCTGGTTTTACAGCTTGGCTCTCTATTACAGCTGCAAGATCAGGATGTCTGCATTTCCCATCAAAACTTGAGGGAAGCTGACAAGTGTCCAACCTGTGTAAGGCGTCACTTGTAGCTTGACTCTCAGTCATGAGGCAGGGCCTTAGACAGCAAACCAATGCAGGGGAGCTGGAAGCCTTGGCCCTCTAGCAAGCAAGTCCCCCGAGGCAGTGGGTACCAGAAAGAGGGAGTGAAAGCCCCTCTGATGATTGGGAGGAACCAGGTGGCTTCAAAAAGGATGTGGACAAAATCGAGAGGGTGCAGAGGAGAGCAACGAGGATGATCAGGGGTCTGGAGACTGAGCCCTACGAGGAAAGGCTGAGGGCCTTGGGAATGTTTCGTTTGGAGAAGAGGAGATTGAGGGGGGACATGATTGCTCTCTTTAAATATTTGAAAGGCTGTCATTTGGAGGAGGGCAGGGAGCTGTTCCAGTTGGCAGCAGAGGATAGGACCCGAAGCAACGGGCTTAAATTACCTGCAGAAAAGTACCAGCTGGATATTAGGAATAACTTTTTCACAGTCAGAGTAGTTCAGAAGTGGAATCAGCTGCCTAGGGAGGTGGTGAGCTCCCCTTCCCTGGCAGTTTTCAAGAAGAGGCTGGATGAATACTTGTCAGAGATGCTTTAGGCTGATCCTGCACTGGGCAGGGGGTTGGACTAGATGGTCTGTAGGGCCCCTTCCAACTCTGTGATTCTATGTCAGGCAGAGACTTGGACTGCCACTGGTTAATTCCAGGATGGCTCAGAGGGCAAAAAGGGACAGTGCTCCAGGGTCAGTGGGTCTGTTTTGCCATGCTATGGAAAACTGGATACAAACTAGTGCCAAAAAAAATGTAGGTTACATCCCATTGATTGTAGGCTCTGTTGATCAAAACCTGTGCATTCATGTGTAATCTACAGGGAAGGCCCAGCATGCTAAAGGTGAATCTGATATTCGCTCCACCAAGCACCACTATCTGTTCAAATCTGCCCGGCAGTTTACACAAGACATAGACAAGCAAGGCCTGGGACATCTTCTTTACTCCCCCCCCCCACCCTTTTAATATCTAGCCTGATTAAGAGTTCCAGAGAATGTAGTTTTGTGCGATTTCGATTAGTCTTAATAAAAAGGTATGATGTGGGAGGTCTGGGGAGAGGACTACAAGGGGCAGTCCCTGAAACGGAGGCTGCCTTAAGCTTGGAGACTGATGAACTGAGCACAGACAGCAATCAGCCACTTCAGAGGAGGGTGGAGCTTGCCAACTCACCCACTTCACTGGGGGCAATCTTCTGCTGACACCACCCAGAACATGGCACTATTTAAATGAGTAGTGGAGAGGAAATGGTGGGGAGGGGAGGCATCACGTACAAATCAGCATCACTGCTCGCTAAAACCTGGAAGTGATGTCACCAACACTCTAGGATTTCACTGAGAGACAGGCAAAATTGTAAAGTGTGGGTGACGTCACTTCCAGGTTTTATCCAGAAGAGAGACTTTACTTCTCTTTTCCCCATGCCCCGCCCCCAATATCTCCTAGGGGTTGCAGGCATGTACCTGGCCACTCTGCCTTCATGGCCGCAATAGGAGGCGACAGTATTTGCATCGGATGGTACCAAGGGTTGGGGCAATGAGGAGGAGAAGGACCCCATCCTACTCCTGTAGAGGGCCCAAAAGGAAGTAGCCGGATGGAGTTGGGGGCTGGCTGAGCCTGGCAAGGGACAATGGAGGATCCGATACCCGGAGAGGGGCAGCAATGAAGGAACTATTCCCCGAGGATGCTCCAGTGAAAGGAACCAGCTATTGCAAGAGTCAAGCATTTGACTAAATGGACTTGTTAACACTGTGACTCCCTCCAGATGAATCTGTAACGGCAATGAGACATGGACAAGCACCCACCCCCAAGCCTGTTGCACCCACCCATACGCCCATGTGGCTTTTCGTTTTTGGATTTTGACCAATGTGAATAGAGACTCTGGATGGTTATCTCATTACCAGAAGTAACTGCCTTCAGGCATTCCATTTCAGCAATGGAGGGAAGGGGTCACACCCAGCCCAGATTGCACACTCCACCTCTTTCATGACTTTTGCAACTGATATATATTTACATGCCCCTCACTCCCTGCACCCTCCCCCCTCCCCTCACTGCCTATATATCTCTAGCCAGTTTCTTCATACCCTCCATGCATCTGACGAAGAGAGCTGTGGTTCTCGGAAGCTTATGCTACAATAAAGTTGGTAAGTCTTAAAGGTACTACTGGCCTCTTTGTTATTGACCAATGTGACTGTCTGCAGTCTCTGACCATTAAAAGATGCTCACCCGACAGTTATGTTCTGCATCCAGTCCCACTTAGATGAACACATTATACATTATGGGAGTATTAATTAATTAATTATGGGAATATTAAGAGGACTTCTCAGGTTCTGATTGACAAAGCTTATGCTACAATAAAGTTGCATCTGACGAAGAGAGCTGTGGCTCTCGAAAGCTTATGCTACAATAAAGTTGGCTAGTCTTAAAGGTGCAACTGGACTCTTTACTATTTTGCAACTACAGACTAACACAGCTAACTCCTCTGCCTCTCTTTTGAGAATCCAAGCATTCTGAGAACCCATTAATACATGGGGGAGAAGAGAGAAAGAACTCTTGAAAGTAGAAGGAGGTACCATTCTTGAACCATGGGCTGATTGTCTGTATCTGACAGTTCCTGTTCTTTTTCACGGCTGCATTTCTCCCCCTGCCCTGACATGGCTCTAACCTCCATACAGGGGGAAAGTGCATACTTCGGTCCATTCGAAGAGCAGAGTAACATTTGATTTTGCCAGGAATGCTTCGATTGAGGAGCTGATGCAGATGTACTTCTCACTTGCTCCATCCATGTGTTGACGGTGAAATGAACTATTTAAAACAGGGTGTAACCCTGTGAGCTTCCATGGCAGAGCAGGTATTCGAAACAAGCCACACCCCCAATAATATTGACAGCAAACCTTTAAGTGTAATGGGGACTGTCTGGATAGTTATTTACTACCCCATCTTTGTTCCCAGTGGTAACCCAATGATGATGGCTTACATTATTCTGCTCTCCTCCGTTTCATCCTCACAACAATCTTATGAGGTAGGTTAGGCTGAGAGAGTGTGACTGGCCCAAGGCCACTCAGCAAGCTTCCATGACAGAGTGCAGATTTGAACTGGAGTCTCCCAGATCCTTGCCCAATACTCTAACTACTACACACCTCTCTGACAATCATCTTATAATATCCTAATTTATACAGCTAGGGAAAATGCAAATAATATAGGTGCCTTTAAACACTCCAAACACCCAATCGTTTTGAGATTATTTCTATTAGGAACAATTCTTTCAGTGTAATGGGATCTTTCTGGAGACTATTTATTTACTTCATGTATATTTTATTTTTTATTTTTTTTATTTATTTCAAATTTATATTCCGCCCTCCCCGCGAGTGGGCTCAGGGCAGATAACAACATATTAAAAATACATTTAAAATACAATGAAAAATTCATGTTAATTAAAAACAACACATTTAAAACAGGATGGTGGACAGCCTTCACAGGGAGGGTTTTATACACCCCTTTTTTCCAGGCTGGCGGAGGCCCAGCCTCAGCCATATGCCTGGCGGAACAACTCTGTCTTGCAGTCCCCGCGAAAGGATAGTAGGTACTGCCGGGCCCTGATTTCAGCAGACAGAGCATTCCACCAGGTGGGAGCCAGGACTGAAAAGGACTTGACTCTAGTCAAGGCTAGGCGGGCCTCCTTGGGGCCAGGGACCACCAACAGCTGTTTGACCCCTGATCGGAGTGTCCTCTGGGGAATATATGGGGAGAGACGGTCCCGTAGATATATGCCACCTTTGTCCCCAGCGGGGACCTAAAATGGCTTTAATTTTTTTTTTTACATACAGAACAAACAAACAACCATAACAAATATATATATATATTTGTTATATAACACAACAATGGTAGCAGGTCTACAAGTAGGTTTCTATGAAAAAGTCTCCAAATATCAAAAAACAAATCCATACACAATTGCCATCAGTATGCCATACAGTCAAATGTTGATAAAGTTGTAAGGCCCTCAGTCTATTGCGTCTGCGCATAATTGTCCCTCTGCGTTGTTTTGTGTGGTCTGAGAGCGTCTACATTATAGCTCCACAGACTTGGACTCTTCTTGACCACACAATCAATTTGCCATGTGCTTTGCAGACAAAATCACTAAGATCCGCTTTGAGTTAAATGTCAATGTGGATGTAGGGTCAGATGATGTACCTCCAGCATCTGCTTATCCACTTTATATACCTTTCAGTTTGTGGCGCCTGAGGATGTGGACAAGATCCTTGCGAGAGCAAGACCGACCACCTGTGTTCTTGACCCTTGCCCTTCCTGGCTGATAAAGGCTGTCAGAGGGGGGGCTGACTGACTGGGTAAGAGGAGTGATAAATGCTTCCTTGAGAACTGGAATTGTAACACCTGTGCATAAGGAGGCAGAAATTCAACCTGTGCTGAAAAACTTGCCCCAAGTCCCACTAGGTTGTAGAACTTCAGGCCAGTTTGCAATCTTCCATTCTTGAGCAGGGTGTCAGAGCAGGTGGTTACTTCTCAGTTCCAGGGGTTCTTGGAAGAGACTAGCAATGTGATCCTAAACAGAGTTACTCTAGTCTAAGCCCACTGGTTTCAATAGGCCTAGATTGGAGTAACTTTGTTTGGGATTGCACTGTGAGTTTTTGGATCCCTTTCGATCTGGCTTCAGGCTGGGATTTAGAACAGAGACTGCACTGGTCTCCTTGGTTGAGGTCCTCTACCGAGAACTAGAAAGGGGGAATATGATCCTAGTCCTGCGGGATCTTTCAGTGGCCTTTGATACCATCGGTCATAGTACCCTTATGCGTTGCCTCTGAGCCCTGGGACTAAGAGGCACCATGTTATGGTGGTTCATCTGGATGACTGGTCACAGAAGGTGGTATTGGGGGACTCCTGTTCTACCTAATGGCCCACAAGAGTCCTACAGGGGTCAATATTATCCCCCATATTGTTTAATATTTACATGAAGCCACTGGGAAAGATCATCATCATTGAGCAGATGATACCCAGCTCTACCATTCTTTTCCGTATAATTCCAAGGATGTTGTGGATGTCAGTGCTTAGAAACAGTAACGGGCTGACTGAAACAATCCTGACCGAACAGAGGTTCTCTGAGTTAGCAGAAAGGCTGACCAGCAATGTGAGATCTCCCCTGTCTTGGATGTGGTGACAGTCAGTTTTGCAGCTTAGGAGTACTGCTTGACACAGCGGTCACCTTAGGTGGCTGTGGTGGCTCAGACTACATTCGCCCAGCTTCAACTGGTGCAGCAGCCGTGTCCATTCCTGGTTCAGTCCGTTCTAATGATCTATGCTTTAGTTACATCTCAATCGAACTATTGCAATATATGATTTTAATTGCTGGATTTTATTGTAAAATTTGTTATGTAATTGTATTTTATGACTGTTGTACCCCGTCCTGAGCCCACTTGTGGGGAGGGTGGGTTAAACACTGAATAAACTAAACTAAACAATGTGTTCTACTTGGGGCTACCCTTGAAGACAGGCAGGAAGCTGCAGCTAGCACAGAATATTGCAGCTAGACTACTGGTTGAGGACAGCTATTGGGAACATGACCCTGAAAAACTATACTGGCTACTAATCTGCTCCTGAGCCCAATTCAAGATGTTAGTTCTAGCCCATAAAGCCCTACTTGACTTGGGACTTGGATATCTGAAGGACCATCTTCTCCAATTTGTTCCTGCCCAGGAGTTAAAATCGCAGAGAGAGGCCCTCCTGACTGAGCCAAACTACAAGTGACGCCTTACACAGGTTGGACACTAGTCGGCTTCCCTCAAGTTTTGATGGGAAATGTAGGCATCCTGGTTTTACAGCTTGGCTCTCCATTACAGCTGCAAGACCAGGATGCCTACATTTCCCATCAAAACTTGAGGGAAGCCGACTAGTGTCCAACCTGTGTAAGACGTCACTTTTAGTTTGGCTCTTATAGTTTGGAGGTACACGGAAGAGGGCCTTTTCGGTGGTAGTCCCGTGACCATAGAACAATCTCCACAGGGAGGTGCGCCTCGCTCCCTCACTCTCTAGCTAGATAATTTGAAGAGGAAATCAAGTCTCTGGTGTATACAGTATGAATATTTAGCCAATATATAGCTGTGGATTTTGGAACTAAAAAAATGTGCAATGCAATCAATAAAATGAGAGAAGATTACTGAACCAGATGGAATGAAACTTGTGGACAGAAACTAAATCAGAAGCTTATACTATGAAGAAAACGACAAATATTTAGATATATTGCAAGCTAACAACAACATTCGATTTATATACTACCCTTCAGGACAACTTAATGCCCACTCACAGCAGTTTACAATGTCATTATTATTATCTCCACAACAAACACCCTGTGAGGTGGGCGGGGCTGAGAGAGCTCCAGAGAGCCGTGAGTAGCCCAAGGTCACCAAGCTGGCTTCAAGCGGAGGAGTGGGGAATCAAACCCGGTCTCCAGATTAGAGTCCCACGCTCTTAACCACTACACCAAACTGGCTCACAATAATAATAATGATAAAAACAACAACAACATTCAGCATACAATAGTGAAAAAGACTTGTGCTGAATACATAAAAGGGATCCAAAAAATACTCAAGTAAAAATTCAATGGTGATAATATAATTACTGTTATAAACACCTGGGCCATCTCAGTAATTAGATACTGTGTTGGAATTGTAGATTGGACACAAGCCAAAGTGGAAGCACAAGAATACAAATTGAGGAAAATCATGACAGCCAATCATGCCCTACAGCCTCCAAGCAACATAGATCAATTTTATTTGCCATGAAGTAATGGTAGCTGAGGATTGTTATAAGTAAAACAAACATGACAAGAAACAAAAAGGGTACTGAATGATTACATCAAGAGCAAAAAAGAGAAGTTGCTGGCCAATGTTTATAGAAAAGGAATAATTAAAGTTAAGGTTACAATACATGAATACAGGAAAGAAACATTGAAAAACCGCATGGAGGCATGGCAAAGTAAGAGCCAAGCTCCAAGTGATGCCTTACACAGGTTGGACACTTGTCAGCTTACCTCAAGTTTTGATGGGAAATGTAGGCATCCTGGTTTTACAGCTTGGCTCTCCATTACAGCTGCAAGACCAGGATGCCTACATTTCCCATCAAAACTTGAAGGAAGCTGACAAGTGTCCAACCTGTGTCAGGCGTCAGGCGTCACTTGTAGTTTAGATTGCCCTCCGCGCCGCTCGGTGGCACGGAGGGCAATCTAACCTCCCCTCTGTCTGGAGATCAGGCGGCGGGGCCACCGGCCATGTGACCATTTTCTAGAGGTGCCGGAACTCCGTTCCACCGCGTTCCCACCGAAAAAAAGCCCCGGCCACAATATATCTATTAGTCTTTAAGATGTCACAAGACTCTTTGCTGGGACAGACTAACACAACTACCTCACTGGAATTTGACACATATATCGTTGTTCACTAGCTCTGCAGTGATATTTCCCTGGGCACTTAAACCCCTATAAACAAAGGGGGGGATTCTGCAGGTAAAGAGGGTCCTGATCTTGTTGAGAGCATAATAAAGGTGACATACAGTTAAAACTGTAAATCTCTGTTGCTATTTGAAGGAACACAAGTGTAGAAGAATGGACTGAAGGTGCGTTGACTACAAATTAGAAAACCATACCGGCAGCGTGTGCATTGTGAACAAATATCTTTCTTGAAAGAGTGAAGTGGAGATTTCAGAAGCATTCGAGGCTCCTGCAGAGCACAAGACAAATGTTGAAAGCCAGAAATCCCAACAGGCCTTTTCTGTTTTGTGAATAAAAAAAATACGTCTGTCAAATCGTATCAACTAGAAGCAATGAATTACAGAGCACAAGAGTTGATGGCACGTCCTGCCTATAAATAGATGCAGAAGTGAAAGAGAAGAAGGAGGTCAACAGAGATTATCCCAGATTATTAGTAATGGCAAGAATGAATGGTGGTTCATTCTTGCCGTTACTAAGTGGTTTTTCAGTCTGGAAAGTTGTGGTGGAATATGGAATATGGTGATACAAGCCAAAACTCTGGTCTCAATTGCAGAGTCCAGGGAATGGATTCTATCATTTAAATATGGAATGGTTTCTCTGATATCTCTGAGCCATGGTGGACTTCATTGAGGTGTCGGGTGTATCATCGCGTTGCTGCCACCATTAACTACATGACATAGAAGCCTCTGAGCATGTGGAGTGTATCATGATAAGAAAGATGGTGACGATGCAGGGACTATTTAACTGGGAGTGAGGAAGATGCCTCCTCAAAACATATCCCCCGAATCTAGTGAAAAATATAAACTCTGCTAGATTGATGAGTCCCTACAGTTCTAATGTCCAAAATTAGCATTTATTTTGTATTGTCGAAGGCTTTCACGGCCGGAGAACGATGGTTGTTGTGGGTTTTCCGGGCTATATTGCCGTGGTCTTGGCATTGTCGTTCCTGACGTTTCGCCAGCAGCTGAAGATGCCAGCCACAGCTGCTAGCGAAACGTCAGGAACTACAATGCCAAGACCACGGCAATACAGCCCGGAAAACCCACAACAACCAGCATTTATTTTATTCCCATATCTCCTCTATCCTAAAATAACAACAGCCCTTCAAGCATCTGGAAATACGGGCAAGCCACAGACTTAAGTTTAGAAAAAGGAGAGGGGGAGGCATAATCAATGTAAAGACAGAAATGTGCAGAAGCAGAGAAAGATGGAGTTTTCCCTACATTGGCCATAGGTAAAGCATTTATACGCATAAGGATTCCATGTGGTTATCATCTGAGAGCCAAGCTACAAGTGACGCCTGACACAGGTTGGACGCTTGTCAGCTTCCCTCAAGTTTTGATGGGAAATGTAGGCATCCTGGTCTTGCAGCTGTAATGGAGAGCCAAGCTGTAAAACCAGGACGCCTACATTTCCCATCAAAACTTGAGGGAAGCTGACAAGTGTCCAACCTGTGTCAGGCATCACTTGTAACTTGGCTCTCATTTAAATATGTCTCTTGTTGGCATATTTGCATGCGATGTTAGCATAGACAATTGGCAGCTTATCACACGTTTTTAAGTGCTGCTCCCATAATAAGTGCATTTCAATGAGGGTGCAAAAATGCTTGCATTGGCTGCTTTCATATAAAGGCAGGAAAAATTGCCCTCATTGTGCAAGCAGCAGTGAGACGGGCTGAGGCACACGAGGACCACATTCACATGGCCAGTCCCCATACAGTTCACTACTGGCACCACCAGGGGTTCTAGTCCAGCTCTGGCAACTAGCAGTGATGTCATTGTGCCACAATGATGTTCTAGGAACCCTATGGCTTTCCCATTGTGGAATTCCAGAGCATCACCCTGATTTGATAATTTATTTATTTATTTTATTTTATTTATGTCATTTATAGTCCGCCTTTCTCGCTGAGACTCAAGACGGATTACACAGTGTTGCTGGGCTTCTGCTAGAGACCTGGCATCCCTACCTCCCTATCTCCTCCCTCCCAACCCAGCCCAGCAAACCCTCAAGGACATAACCAACACCATAGGGTAAATAAACACAATTTTACAAAGACATAGCATTAATAAGAATCCAATACAGAGTTGAAGAAATGCTGAAACAGAACATAAACGATTCTAGGGCTGACATTAGACAACATGAAGCACAGGTAGCTCATAGGAGCCCATATTTAAAAGAACAGATAGTACGTAAGGCAACATAGTGGTGAAGTCTATGGTCTTTAACTCATTAGCGAAGCATCTACGATAACGATAACGATAACGATAACGATAACGATAACGATAACGATAACGATAACGATAACGATAACGATAACGATAACGATAACGATAACGATAACGATAACGATAACGATAACGATAACGATAACGATAACGATAACGATAACGATAACGATAACGATAACAATAACAATAACAATAACAATAACAGTTGCCAATTGTGCTGGCAACCCACTGAGTTCCACCACCTCTTTTCCCAGAAAAAAACCCTGTGTTGAAGGGCTAAAAGGGAGGGACAGGTCACCTCCATTTTGAAAGCAGCGCTAAGCTCCGCCCCCTCCTGATGGGCTGAAGGCAGCGCTTTCACATGGAGCCTGTTGCCAGCATGCAGTTGCCCCTTTAAGTTGGAGCAAAGAAGGTTTTTCTTTGCATGGCTTAAAAAAATCTGTGGGAACCCCACAAAGCGTGCTCAGAAAGGTCACCACGTTGTGTGGAAGCTTCAGATGAAGTATGGAATCCCTGCGTGGAAACAGCCACAGATAGACACTTTTGAAATGGCCACTGGCGCATTTAAATTGGGCTCTAGAAACCCAATCACATCTCCAGTTATCCAAACATTCAACAATATTCTAGGACATATCCATTCCTACAGAATTCCAGTTCCACTACCAAGATCTTCAACCATTTTTCCTTGACAGAACACCAGATGGGAAACCTAGTGGAAGTTTTCCCATTCCTCTCACCAGATTTTGAAAAGCAGGTTGGATGAGTCCAATAATTTTCTGGGCTGTGCTTTAACATCAAGGCAGCCGGCCAGCCTTCGAAATCATTGAGCCCAAAAGGACAGCAAGCATTTATACACCTACCTGATAAGAAATTAAAGTTTCTTATCAGTTGGTAGAATTTGCACTGGTAATGAGTCAGCATCACTCATGCTTTAAAAAAGAAACATTTTCCAACTTCAGTAGCCACCGAGTAGGGATCAGTTTAGAGGCAGCTGTTCAGCATGTCAAAGCCAGTGCACTGTATGGTTCCATCCAGGGCTTTTTTTCTGGGAAAAGAGGTGGTGGAACTCAGTGGGTTGCCCTCAGGGAAAATGGTCACATGGCTGGTGGCCCCGCCCCCTGATCTCCAGACAGAGGGCAGTTTAGATTGCCCTCCGCGCCGCTGAGCGGCACAGAAGGCAATCTCAACTCCCCTCTGTCTGGAGATCAGGGGGCGGGGCCACCGGCCATGTGACCATTTTCAAGAGGTTCCGGAACTCCATTCCCCCGTGTTCCCCCTGAAAAAAAGCCCTGGTTCCATCCTTTGTCCTGCAGTGACATTGCATCATCCCGCTGGCTCACTCTTGCCACTGGCTGATGCAACTTTCCAAACGCCGTCTAGTCCCAGTTGATTGAGCAATGGCTAGCTGCTCAGTCTGATTTATTGCTGCTTCTTGCGCTAACAAGAGGGTTGTATCTCTACCGTGTCTGTTCAGCTGGATCGAACACTCGGAATGGGATTGGACTTGGTTTACTGTAGAGCAGTACACATGGTTATTAGGAACCGGCACATGGACTTGTGAGAAGCATTCGATTTTAAAGCAAAATGACCCTCTGTGTGCTATCTGTTGGTCCTCCGGGGCAATGGGTGGCCCACTATTTGAAACAGGTTGCTGGTCCCGAAGGTGCCTTGAAGCAGGATGCCAGCTGCGACGGCAACTCAGTTTAGGTGCCACAGATGCCCAGATCTGGTTGGGACTGTGGCACAAGGGAAGGGGGGCCTTCCTTTCCCCATGCTCTTTTCCCAACCAGAAATGGCCCTTGGAGGCATTATTTACCCCATCACGGAGCTGAGTATATTCTGAATGCTTGCAATGCATGCAATCCTATTAGCATTTAAACAGCAATAAGGGACGAACTAGATGTTATGTCAGCCAACGCCATTTTCAGAGTAGAGTTTGGCCATTTGAAAATGCTGTGAGGCCTGTGGCTCAGCAGGACTGATTCCCCCCCCTCCCGCCCCACGAACAGGTTTGAAAAGCACGCAGGGGAAAGTAAAATTGCCTGGCCCTCCTGGGGGCATCATAAGGACTGGGCCCTGGCATTTATAAATGGCCAAATTCTTCTTTAAAATGGTGTCAGGAGCCACAGGTCTGATCCATGGCTGCCACGACGTCTCGTTGGCTCTAAGTCCTTCTGCGTTCAATAGGATTCACCCAAGCAAGTACATATAGGATTTAGGGTTACCAGTTCCCTTTACTCTCCCACGGTGCTCGTTGTGCACGCGCCCCCATTTGGCCTGCTGCAAAGCGTGGGAGTGCGCTAAGGGCAGTGCAATGATGTCACTCTTGGGAAGTGATGTTGTCGTGCCATCCTGGGTGCGCTTCTGGGAGGCCTGTTCCTGCATTCCTCCCCACCCCCCGCTGGCCATGTAAGTGGGAGGAAGTAGTTGATACCCCACCCCAACTGGGGGAATGGGATCCCTAATAGGATCGCAGCTTGTAACAGGCTTGGTTTTCTTTAGGCAAGGACATTTATAGTGGGGGTTGGGTTCCCTGGTGCCCAATGATCGGCAGGAGGTGGCAAGCCCCCCCCCCCGGAGGTTGCCCGCCACCAGCAAGCAACCAGGGAACGCATGCTGTGCATGAGCTCCCTGGGGGTGCAGTAGGGTTGCCAGGCCCCCTCAACCTCCCAGGGGGTGATTGGGGCCTGGCACTAACCAGTTTGGGGGGGAGTGCGCACGTGCAAAGCTTGCGTGCCTCTGAAAGCACGATGATGTCACTTCTCAGAAGTGATGTCCTCACGCAGCCTGTTTTGGCCCAGATCGGGCTCATTTTGGACCCGTTTTGGCATGGATCGGGCCCATTTTGAGCCGCTCCTGCACTCCACAGTGGCCTGAAATGGACCTGATCGGCTGTAAACTGAAGTTGTTCAAGATTTTCTGTTCCTCGGCTCAATCATCAACCAACAGGGAGACTGCAATGAAGAAATCAGAAGAAGATTGAGATTTGGAAGAGCAGCTTTGAGGGAGCTAGAGAAGATCTTTAAGATCTTCTGAGAACCAAGATGAAGATAATCCAAACTCCCCATTGCCATGTATGGATGTGAAAGTTGGACGGTAAAGAAAGCTGACAGGAAAAAAAATGATTCATTTGAAATGTGGTGCTGGAGGAGAGTTTTGCAGATACCATGGACAGCCAAAAAGACAAAGAAGTGGGTACTAGATCAAATCAAGCCAGAATTCTCCTTAGAAGCTAAAATGACATGACTAAAGCTATCGTACTTTGGTCACACCATGAGAAGACAAGATTCTCTGGAAAAGTCAATAATGCTAGGAAACGAGGTGGTTGACTCAATAAAAGAAGCCCTGTTCTCCAGTTTGCAGGATCTGAGCAGGTCTGTTAGAGAGAGAACGTTTTGGAGGTCTTCCATTCATATGGTCGCCATAGGTCGGAAACGACTTGACGGCATATAACACACACACACACACAATCTGCCTTGGATCTCTGTGAGAAAGGCAGACTGTTGTTGTTATTGTTGTTGTTATTGTTATGTCTCCTTATTTCCTGAGCTTTCTTGACTTCAAAACAAGAGACTAATAGAGGTGCTTTGCCATTACCTGCCTCTGCAGAGTGCTTCTGGTCTTCCTTGGCAGTTTCCCATCCAGCTACTAACTGAAACCAGCCCTGCTTAGCTTCCAAAATCGGACAAGATGGGCTATCCAGGACAAATTTGGAAGTTGCTGCCTGAGCAGGCACTTTTAGTATTAAAGCCAGCTTTTCTATTTGCAATGCGTTTTTATGGGTCCGATTTTTACATTCTCCCTTGCTCTTAAATTTGGCAGCCAGGAGACCAAGCAATGTATCACCCCATTGATAAGGCCTGGTACCATACAGGGGGTGGGGGTGGCGGTCACCACCATCACCACTACAAATCACAAAATAAAGAAGGGGACAGATCCATCTGCATCCAAGAAGAAAAGAGTGTGGGAAAGTGTAGGGAGTAGAAAGTGAAAGTGCAGGAGAGAGAGGAGTCCTCCAAATCCGCCAAGCCACTCCTCGATGCAATTGATGGTGTGGCTGTTGCTGCTGCTTTCTCTCATTCCGGGATAAGCATCGTTTTTTTTGCTACAGAATGTTGGGGCAAATTGGAGGGGGAAGGTGGGCAAGGGAAACGGAGATAAGCGCTGTTTTCACCCTGCTTACCAGCCACGAAACATTGTGCCAACCTCCTAGAACAACAATGTCCTCTCGGCACAATTTCGGCCGAGAACTGCAATTTCACGCCAGGAAGACTCAGTCGTTCTGGGAGCTTGGTGCAATGTTCTGTGGCCGGTAAGCCGTGTGAAAATGGCCAAGATTGCAATTATAAAAGTACAAAGCTGGAAGGAGGGTGACTGTGGGCAGCACAGACAGTATGTATGTAGAACCTGAGAAAAAAGAAACCAGGGAAGATGCATTGCAGACTCAGTGCTGATGAAAACACTTCCATAGGTGAAAAGCAATCTGTTACTGGCTCCGGTGTGTAAAGAAAAGGCCAGCTCAAAAACTTAGGAAAACGGGATAGGGTGGGGAATAGGAAAGCTTGTGGTATATAGAATCATCTTTTGAACACACTTCAGCTCAAAGCTAGAGATGGGCACAAACAGAAAAAAAACTTGATGTTCGTTGTTCATTGCCATTCACGAACAGGGACTCACAAACAACCGCAAACACGGCCCTGTTCATGAACATGTCCGTGGTTGGCTGTTTGTGGGGGCCAGCAGGCTCTCTTCCAGCCATCATCCAAGTCAAGATCCCTACTGCACCACTCCCAGAAACCTGACCTGAGCAGGCAGCAGGAAAGGTACCAATAATAAAAAATAGCTTGGCTCAGAGCCTGGCAGCAGCCCTGGAACTTGAAGGAGTAGATCCCTATCCCACCATACACAAAGAAAATTCAAGCTTCAATGCACTCTCTCAAAATGCCAACAGCAACTGTCTCCCGTTCCACTGTCTGCAAACTAAGCCAGAGCTGGGAGTTCCCCCCCCCTGCTCTTTGCTCCATTGTAACAAATTTGGAGCTCCACACTTGAAAGGAAGACCTGCCTATCAAGCGAAATTGGGCTTAGATTGGGGTTTTCAGGGCAACAGCAGAAGTTCAGACAGTTCAGACAATCCCTGCCTAAGTTGCCAAGGGAATTGATTGCAGGTGCCAGACTGTCTGGCTTGACGAACAGCAACAAACAGCAACAAGCGAGGTTTGCAACGACCACCTGTTCGTTTAGAATGGGGCCTCACGAACAGCTTGTTCGCGAACAGCAGATTGGGTGTCCGTGGCTTTTTTTGGTTCGTATTGCTGTTTCTGCCCCTCTCTACTCAAAGCGTAGCAGAAACTGATGAAATATAGAGCCAAGTGTTTAGTGCAGAAGTGCTTCTGGAGCATCAAATTATAACAAGGGAGGGGATGGATTTTTTAAAAAGGTTGATAACCATGAACAGGCAGTGTTGTAAAATGGTTACTGTCTGACTAGGATCTAGAAGCCCCCAAGTTCAACTCTCCAAATCTCCATGGAAGCTTGGCTGGGTGGCCTTGGGTCAGTTACTGTCTCATCCTAACCTATCTCACAGAGTTGCTGTTGTGAGGATAAATGGAGGAGGGGAGAAAAGCAAGGTATAAATAAATAAATGAACCAGAAATTTATATTCTAAAAAGGAATCTAAGCCACTGGATGTCAATTCTTAATGTCGTCTTAGAAATCAATCTAATTTGTTCGGGTATCTTTTGAGGTACCTCTTGGTTTGGAATTCCTTTGTTTGCTGAATATTTTCCCTTATATCTCCAACTATGAATTCTACACTCATACCCCCCCTTCTTTTTCAAGCAAGCTAGAATTTTTTATGTTCTAACATGCTGAAAGAACTGCTCAAAACTGTTTCAGCAGCCAACTTGGAATTACCTGCACAATTTGGATGGCTCAGTTCATAGCACTGCCTTAAAAGTGCAGGATCAGGACCCAAACTTCTGATGCAGTCGAAGTAGCTCAATGATTGGAAAGTGACATATTTAAGGTGGCATTTAATGATCACCACGTCCTACTTATACTCCAAACCGGAGACTACTCGCTTCTCATTCATTTTTAAAGGACTATTCAAACACCCTTTTATCTCCACTAAACAGCCTGCCATGTATTTGAAGGCATTTTAGTTTTTGTTTCTACAGACATCCAGGGGGGTAGGAAAAAAGAGAGGGAAGAAAAAGGGAAAAAGAAGAAAAGAGGGAGGCGAGTATTTTGGAACCCTGATAGATGAAGATGCAAAGGCTTATATGGCGGTGAATGGCTTCAAACTGACTCAGACACATTTATCTTCCCAAGAAGAATTAAACTCAGTGTGATTCATTTTAATAGCAGAAGAAGAAAAAATAATACTACTGTGCAGTGCTAAGTTCCTAACCTTTGATGGTAGAACGGGAAGAAAAATAACTTTCTTCCCCCATGTTGCTGAAGTCTGCCTACCCATCTGTTATGTCCAGCTCATCAATTAAGGTGAACCCATGAACTCAAGAAGGTGTTTAATAAAGACAGCCATCCATTTAAATGTGGGAAACTGCCTGCAGCTTTATTTTAAACTGAGAATTCAGTTCTGAGCCCTGTGTACTCCGCATGAAGTTTTTCTGATGTTAGGAATGAAGTTTTCTCTCACATGCAAAATAATTCCAGAAGCAGTGGCACTACCTGGATGATGGCAGAAGAGGCAGAGAAAAGAGAAAAGGAGGTACCATTGGTGGATCCCATAAAAGGAAGCATCCTTTTTAAAAATGTTATCTAAAGGGCATGACCACGATCAAGCTAGCAGCTGCAGAGAATGAGAGAGAGAGAGAGAGAGAGAAAGAGAGAACATGGGCACATCCTTGTCTGAAGAAGAGTAAAACAAACATTTTCACCAGGAATATAGCACTGTTAGGAGAGATGCAAATAACACAAGAGGAACAAATGCTGTAACGAAATGTGGGGTTTTTTTATACTACCCTTTACACTGAAAACAGTGGTAGTCACCAAAAGCATTCACACACACGTATCACTTATATACTGATTATCAAGTACGCTGCTAAGAGAAGCCCAACTGGCATGAATGGGCCGGAACACATTTAAGAGCACATTCTAGCTGGTACAGGGAAAGCAGGACTATCTCAGGGTGCCGTTTTCTGGACTTTACAACTGTGCGAAAACCCCTCCAAAAACATAATCGTTTTCAACAGGGATTGTAAGAGAGAATATTTGTTTAGCTTCTTTTCAGAAGTAGGCCATCGTTTCAATATACGTTTGTGATTGGCGGTACCCCTTTGAAGGAAAAACGGGATGGTTGAGCTTCTGCTACAACATCACAGACTGGGGAAAAGCTACTATTTATTCTTGCTGCAGTGGAGTTAGCCGTGTTAGTCTGTGGTAGCAAAATCAAAAAGAGTCCAGTAGCACCTTTAAGACTAACCAATTTTATTGTAGCATAAGCTTTCGAGAATCACAGTTCTCTTCGTCAGATGCATGGTACAGAGACTGGTCAAATATAGAAGAGGAGGGGGGAGGAGGGGAGGAGAGAGAAGATGCAATTAGGGGGGGAGAGGGACCACAGTTCTCTTTGTCAGATGCATCTGGTGGGGAGAGCTGTGGTTATCGAAGGCTTATACTGCATTGGAATTGGATGGTCTAGTTGTTTTGCTGCTGCAAACTAACACGGCAAACTCCTTTGAAGCCTCACACAAGCCAACTGATCCCCACACCAAAAGGAGATGTTTACATTTACTAGCAAAGGAATGTTTTGGTTGCATCCTCCCTCTCCCCCCCTAATTGCATCTTCTCTCTCCCCACCCTCCTCCCCCCCTTCTATATTTGACCAGTTTCTGAACTTGATTCTCGAAAGCTTATGCTACAATAAAATTGGTTAGTCTTAAAGGTGCTACTGGACTCTTTTTGATTCTTGCTGCAGTAACTCCTGCCCGAGATCTTGGCCTGATGGCATGAAATTAAATACCTGTCACTTTTGTTCATTTCCCTATTTAGGGTCCAGCTATTTTTGCCTTGACAGTGACCTGGCATATTAGATATGTACCGCACATGGCTTGATTTGCTGGGTCTCAAGTCTGTCTAAAACTATTTCCTTTCCTTTTCCCCAATAGCTGCGTTGCTAGAAACATGCCCTGCCCTATTGTCAGTGGCTACATAATATTAAAATACTTGTATACCACTTTTCCCACTTCTGTGGTGGCTCAAAGGCAGCTCATAAATGCACAAACTTATTAAAAGTATTTTTGACAAGAATAAAATAGTCCTGCCTAGAATTGCACCATAAACACCCAGCTTCAAAAAGAAAAATCACTTCAATTCAACTGTCCTAACAAGTGAACTTTATGCTGCCTCCAAAACTGAGTACACTAGACCTTCCCTATTCATGGAGGATCCTTTCCCAGGATGATCACAAATAGCACAATCATCACAAATAGCAACAATCCCACAAATGCTGCTAGGTTCAGTGATTGTGCTCTTGGAGTGAATATGGGGGCCAAGTTGGCATTAGAGTTGCCAGGTCCCTTTACCCTCCCAGTGGGGTGGGGGATCCAGCATTCCTTTCCTGGTCTTTGCACATGCACAAAGCGCATGCGTGCTTCCAGGACAGCCGAAAACGGGCTGCTGTGAAGTGTGGGAATGCTTCTGGGGTGGGGCAAGGACATCATTCTCGAGAGTGATGTCGCACCACCCTGGGAGTGCACCTGGGAGGCCTGTTTCCCCACCTTTCCCCCCTGCTGGCCAGGTAAGTGGTGGCAAGAGGTAGAGGGTGGGAGTGGGGGATCCCCCGCTCCCACTGGGGGACTGGCAGCCCTAGTTGGCATCTTGGTTTATTTGTTTTATTTATTTATTTGGGAGACAAGGTTCTGCTACCTCCAAGCAGCAAAACAGCCACATTTCCCAGAACCCTTAACGGTTACAATGATGGTGTGGCAGTAGTAAAAAAATGGCTAGAGATGCATCACGTGATTGGACCATGGAATGCAAAAAAATGAAATCGTGAATCATTGTACTCTCTACTGTACTCTCATCTCCTCTGGGGAACGGTTTCAAAGACCACATACCAAAGCGAAGGAAGGGTGAACTGTGACACACCTAATTGACTTTGGTAATGGGCATTCAGGCAAAAGCTCTGGGAAGATCTAAGCTGGTGCAACAGCTGGTCTGATCCTTCAAGATGGTCTGGTCCTCCAAGTATACGAGTCTCTGAGCCGAACTACATGAGACAAATTACACATGCATGACACGCAAATGGACTTACACGTGTCTCCCCGTTGCTTTCCTGTACACTCACCAGCGTGGCCAGACCACATTTGATCCCATGTCCATGCTAGCACGGGTTTCTTCTATGGTCCTCCAAGACGCAGGAATGGTATCCCACCATGCACTGCCAGTTTGTGCATGCTTAAACCGTCCCCTGTAACCGTCCGCTGTCCCCTATTGCCTTTCTGTGCGGGAAGAGGAAGCGAAACAGAATCGCCACTCTGCAACGGCGACTCGATATGGTCTGCAAACAGTCGCCAAAGCAACTACATGTAAACCACTTTTTTGCCGACACATGCACAGAGCAGAGCCATAGATGCGAGTTCACCAGGGGTAAAAGAGACATGGGAAGGTAAGGAAAAATAATGAAATCTGGCAACTCGCATAGACTCGTGTAATTCATCTCGTTTAGTTCGGATCTCAGACTGTATTAGTCTTCATACACACTAAACAGTGAAGGGCTAAGCAACCTTGCATATGCTCAGGGACATGCTTTTTCACTGGAAGGTGAAATGAACTATCATCCCATATAATATGCAACACTTCTAGCAAGATGGGCTTTAAAAACAGGAAATGCAAACAGAATTTTAACAGCTCTCATTACATGGTCTTGAGCTGAACTGTGACATTACAGGCAGACTTTGGGGCTAAGATCCAGCTCAAACTAAACTCCTTTGTCCCATTACTTAAGTTTCCAACTTGAAAAATACTACACAGACTTCTCAAACTTGAAACATTTAACACTTATAAAATTATGAGTACCTCCATGGTCTGAGTCATTGGCTGATTCCGCACACGTTGGATAATGCACTTCTAATCCTCTTTAGAGATCATTTGGAACTGAATTTTTTGTGTGTGAAACAAAAAATCCACTTCCGAACTATTGCTAAAGTGCATTGAAAGTGCATTATCCAACGTATGTGGAATCAGCCATTTACTGAAAAGCTGGCTTAATGATGTTTCAGATGTTAAAAGTTGTTAATCACCAACTAAATACTCTTGGTCGCTCAAAAAAATTCAGTTCCTTGCATTGATTTCCATCTGCCTATGTTAATTCAAAAGTAATGCATTTTCTCCCAATATAATCTAAAGATACATAAAGGTCGTAGGTAAGCATCTGACTTTAGATGCAGAGAAGTTAGCCGTGTTAGTCTGTGGTAGCAAAATCAAAGAGTCCAGTAGCACCTTTAAGACTAACCAATTTTATTGTAGCATGCATCTGATTCTCGAAAGCTTATGCTACAATAAAATTGGTTAGTCTTAAAGGTGCTACTGGACTCTTTTTGATCATCTGACTTTAGGAAAGATTTCCGCATTCAGAAGAAACCCTAGATTGAAATCAGACCAAACCAAACTTATATTAATTTGAAAAATATAAAATTTTAATAAAGGCTACATCTCTTAATTACAATAATTATTGTACCAAGTATTTTTTTCTTTAAATGAAACTCTTAATAATGCATAATTTACAGTATAAGTAGAACAAATGTCATGGCAAAGGTCATAAGTACAAGACTTGTAGTAAAAAAAGCATAAAATATATTTATACATAAACCCCTTAAACAAACAAGGGAGAGCTTGGACCCTGAACATAGGGCGAAACATGGCATAGTAACACCATGCAGGCACAGGTACTGTACTGATTGAAGTGTTTTTTTTAAAAACACACACTAGAGATAGTGTATTAATAGTCTTTTTCTTTCTCACCACGTATTTTCTACACTATATACAGACATAATATACAAAAGAAATGTAACATTGGCAAATAGAAAGCATCAACAAATACAAAATGTAGAAATAAAACGTCTTTTGCGGGGGGCAAGTGTTGTGTGTTGCATTAGCCCAATACATGCAAAGGGTGCAATTAAAGTAGGGAACTTTTCCGGTATTTTATAGCACGATACATTGCAACCACAATCCAGTATGTGGATACTACTGGCAGCTTATGATCAGAGGAGAAAGCTGTCCAGCAGCAGTCCGAGAAACAAAAGGCTAAAACATCTCCCTTGCTCAGGGCACAATCGGAAGTTATGATTTCTGTCTAGGGGGCCTGTTGTTTTATGATCACACCCCAATTTGTCAGGTAGTATAAATACTTTTCGTTGTTCGGAATAACAACAGCCCTAGTGAAATGCATCCGGAATTATACTCTGCTAAGCTTCAACTGAGGTCTATAAAAGCCAAAGTGTAACCGAACCAGAATTTAGCTCCAGAATTTGATATTAGAAAACTGGATGGCACTATTCCAGGCTGTAGAATACATCAACCCATAACTACCCTTCACTCTGCAGCTGAGATGGGGGTGGGGCACAAGATATTTTAAAATTCGGCCTATACATTATAGTTGAGATATAATTAATTGGCCACTACTCAAAGAGTGACTACGGGCCAAGCTACAAGTGACAAATGACACTTGAACGGCAAGTGGATCGAGTGGAGAGCAAGTGGAGGGCAAGTGAACAGGGAGGAATACACTTGCCGTTCTAGTGTCATTTGTCACTTGTAGTTTGGCCCTACATTTTTTTTAAAAAGCTATGGGTGATTTGAGTGATAAACACCCATTTTTTAAAAATCTGGCTAAGTTTGTGTCAACGTAAATAGGACTGGCTTCAAGTACTGCTTTTCCTGGGACAGGCTGGTCTGTCGCCGGAAGCTGGACTGGATGATCCAGTAGGTTCCTATATACTTTATAACTGTATGCTTGCCTTGCTAAAGGCAGGCACTGGACATAAAGTCTATGACTGGTATGGAACAAAAAGGCAGAAATACATTCTTACCACAAAAACTGACAACCACCACCCATGAATCCATGGCTAGGGCCAATGCAGTCATAATATCCCTACTCTCTTAACCATGGTTAGAAAATCACAAATGTTTATGGACTGTTTTGCTACCCCTTCCTACTGAATATAATTTCCCCCTCCTCTGTCTGCACCTTATGCCTGAACTGGTATTGATATTAGCTCTACTGTAAGCTTCAAACCACAATTTGTAACCGTAGTAAGAAGCAGGCTGGCAAACTGTTACTGCTAACCAAGGTTGGTGTATCCAGCCTTTACAGACATCACATTGCACTACCGTGAAGTTCAAAAACAGAACAGAGGAGGGAGATGAGGAGATGCACTCAAGAACGCGGGATGTTCCCTCCTCTCTTAGCCATCGTTAGAGGAGAATGGGAACACTTATGTGTTTGCCTTAGGCCTAAAAATCAGAGCAGCATCGATTAAAATGAAGCACTCTCTAGAAGAGTGAATGTACAGGACAGTATTCATTCTCTCTAACACACTCACACACGCTCGCGCACGCACACATACAGACTCTTCAGAAATAAAAATGTGAGGAAATGTCGGGCACCTCATAATTCCAGTTCGTTTTCTAAGGAGGCAGAAATGAATGTATTTTTAAAAAAGACAAAATTCTAATTATTTAGACAGTGGGAACAAATGTAAAAATAAAATACAAAACCACCCCTTTTCTCTACATCACATCCCCTCTTTCCTCCGTTGTTTAAAGCAGCATGTCCATAAACTGGACTTAAGGGAAAAAAAACGACTGTTCAATAAATATCAATAAGGATTACTGTAAGGTAAGCTATACACAGTTCTCTGAGTCCATAGGATTGGGGATTCCCTAGAAACCATATATTATGTATGGAAGTCTCTCAACATCTCTCAACAAGTCTCTTCAATCGCCAAGAAGTGGTCACGTTTTTAATAAATAGTTCAGGGTTCTTAATGTCTCAGTACCCAGCTCGAATATCATTTTTTTAAAAAAAGCTAAGGCTGATTTGGCAAAGTCTTCATAGACCTCCATTTATTTTTGTTGCTTTTTTCTTCATTGGTTCAAACCCTTCCTTCAAAAGCTTTGTTTAATGGTTGCGTCCAATGGCTGGCATCTTTAGCTTATGGTTCTTTAAACACACATACACAGATAACGACAGCCCGTCAGTCAATCCGTTCCACTTTCCCAAGGATCCTTCCTTCGTACATGGGCAGAATGGCATCGTCATCCCAGATTTCTTCAAAAACAGCACCACAGTCAAACTCATCGCTTGCCTTTTTGAAGTAATACCTGGAATCAATAAGATCAAAGGATAATAAGAAAAGAGCCCACACACGACGGAATTACTACTGTGCATATTTTATATTCAGATGCCAAATACGGGTCGATCTAGACACATAATAGTACGAGCCTTGCCTGTGAGGAGGTGATAGCATTATCTTGCTACCTGCTTTAACACCTCAGAACAGTACATGCTGCCGCCGCCGCCGCTACCAATATATCTAACTCTCAGCCCAGCCGAATCTGAGGATTCTTAAATCTGGAGAGCGGAGCCGTGAAAAGACAAGATGGATTTTTCTACAAACCTGAAAAACACTCCAGATTTGCAGAAAAATCTGAAATCTATAAATAAATAAAAATGAGGGGAACCCACATGGTAAAAGGAGTGCCTGTAGCTTTAAGAAACGGATGCCCTCAGTGGCCGTTGCTAGGCCACCATAACAGTTTTGCCACTACTCTAGGCTTGGTTTCTGTCAGTAAAAGCCATTAAGAGCACCAGGATGCCCCCCAGTGGGCCTTCTGTGATAGAAGGGCGGATCTGGGCCCACCCAAACAAACCCTTTCTTAGGGTTTTCACTCCCAGGCTTGTTCTGGTGCTAAAATGGAGGAGAGGAGAATAAAGTAAGCTGCTTTGGGTCTTCATTGTGGAGACAGGGGAGGTATAAATGAAGTAAATAAATAATTAATAAATCTGAAGATGAGGTCAAACAAAAGGTGTGTCGAGTGTGTTATCTCACCTGCAGGGAGGGCATTAATTTCAAAATAGACAAGTAGAAACAAAGGGTCTCTGTCTATTTCAGAGTGATGCTCTAACCATTAAACTAAGTTGTACTGAAACGGCTGTTCCCTCCCACAACCTAATAGCTTTCTGAATGAAGAGAAATAAGTTTATTTATTCCTTATTTAGTCCCAGCCAATAATCAATCAATGTTGTCTTTTAAGACTTAAAAAAAAACAATCTGATTACTCTTGAAATCACCAAGATATAAACTACTTTCATTAGTCTCAGGGCCAAGCTACACATGACGAATGACACTTGAACGGCAAGTGTATTTCTCCCTGTTCACTTGCCCTCCACTCAATCCACTTGCCGTTCAAGTGTCATTCGTCATGTGTAGCTTGGCCCGAAGATTATCAAAAATAGATAAGCATACATGTCATCATGCCTTATCCTATCTACCTTAAATCTAAAAGGTAATATATATATATTTAAAGAATCCAGAGTACTTTCAGACACAGTCTTATGCAACCCATATCTGAGAGATTCAGGAGTGTGCCTATTGCATATAGACACAATATGTCAAACCCACATGGCCATACCAAAACTTTCCAATTTTTCACTTCTGATGGTGTGAGATGAGCACCTGCCTGAGTTTAAAAGAAATTTCCTATTGGAACATAGATGTCAGAACTGTGTACTTTTATCTGGTCATCCATCCAACTTATTCAAAGTAATCTCTTCCAAGAAAAGAACAAGAACTCAGCTGAGCAAGAAGAACTTTTAAATGTTTTTCAAATTTGGAAAAGAAAGAACATTTTCAGGCCTGCTTTTTGTTCAATCATACCTTTTACAGACAAGGGTTAGCAACAGATTGGTGGATGGGAAAGAGAAAGAAACAGGGAAAGGTGAAGATGTGTAAGTTGCCAGGACGGAAAAGATGAAGTAGTAGAAGGAAGGTGATACAGGGAGAAATGAGGGTGCCCCCTCGCAAGTTCTTGCACGTTCCCCACCGTGCAACTGGGCCATAGTTCTCCCAGGTGGAGGGTGCCAGAGTAGGGAAGGAAGGAAAACTTAAGATGGCTAGTGGGTGGGAAGGAGCGAAGGAGGCAAGAGAGGCTATGGGGAGTTTCAAGGAAGGGAAAAAGGAAAAAGTGAGGGTGGGGAAAAGAGATGCCCGCTGAAAGTCCTTGGGGGGTTCCCACTTGTCATACCATAAAAGCCACACTTTATCCTATGATGGCATTACCTATTCAATTACTATCCTTCTAGATCTACCTCAAGGGCAAATGGTCACAGGTAGGGCTTTTTTTCAGCGGGAACACGGTGGAACGGAGTTCCGGCACATCTTGAAAATGGTCACATGGCCGGTGGCCCCGCCCCCTGATCTCCAGACAGAGAGGAGTTTAGATTGCCCTCCGCACCGAGCGGCGCATAGGACAATCTAAACTCCCCTCTGTCTGGAGATCAGGGGGCGGGGCCACCAGCCATGTGACCATTTTCGCCGATTTAAAAAACTCCCCCCTTGTTCCAGCTGACCTAAAGTGATGTCACTGTGCAGTCCTGAGTTCCACCATGGAGTTCCACCACCTCTTTTCCCAGAAAAAAAGCCCCGGTCATAGGTAATATTACAGTTACCATGGAGATGCTGCTGAAAATGGCCTCTGTTAGGTCATAATCTAAAAGAACTGTTTACTGTGCACATTTATGCTACATCACATGACAGAGTCCCCATTCCATGTTCCATCCTGACAGCTTCTGGGATGATGCGAGGCCACGTGATGCTGGAGAACAACATTAAGAAGTTCTTTAAGTTACATCGCAGAAACACTCGCCATTGGGGGCAATTTCTGACAGCCGCCTAATGATGTGCCCCAGTCCTTGGTTAAGAGGGTAAGAGCTACTTAATTCAAGTTCAGGTAGAGCAAAAAGTGGGCAAGTAAAGGAGGACATGGTAGAAAGTGCTCTGGAAGGGACAGCTAGCAAAGATGGCTGTGAATGAGTATCTAGTCGGACAGAACTAGAGCATTATCAATAAACCTGTCACTGTTAAGGAAGCTGACAGAAAAGTGGTATGCGTGGCTTAGTTCTGCCTGCTCTTCCAATCATAAGAAAAACACAAACAGGACTAGAAAAAATTAAGCCATTTGTGCTTTCATAAAAGTAGGCGAGTGTTAAAACTTTACAGGAAAACTTCTACCCTTCTCGGGTTCCCAGTTTGGCAACTTCTATACTTATTTCACAAAAAAAGGCAATTCTTCCATTCACTTTTTACTTTAAAATGACAATCAGACTATAAGCAATTTCATGGTTCCCAAAATTAGCTTGCTTGCCAACCTCCAGGTAGGGCCTGGAGATCTCCCAGAATTACAAGTGATCTCCAGTTTACAAAGATCAGATCCCCAGAAGGAAATGGCTGCTTTAGATGGTGGACTCTATGGCACTGTATCTCACTATCCCACTGAGGTCCCTCCCCTCCCCAAACCCTCTTCCCCCCAGGTTTGACCTCCCAATCTTCGGAAATTATCCAGCCCAGAGTTGGCAACCTTATGGAGGCTATTCAGATGTCACATGCAAACTGGAACATTGTGATGAGCGGAAATCTGGTTTTTGATAATGTGTATGACCTTTTCTTCTTCCTTCCCTCATGCACCACAAATGAAGACTTCCTGCTATAGGAATTGTCAATTTGTAGTTTTCCTTTCCAGTTTGTATGAAAGAAATAAACTCTAATTTGTTGCAACATTCAAACTGTACAACAAACTGAACTTAGATTGACTTAGGAGGTCTTTGATCTGAGAGGCACAGAAGAAGGGAAGGAAGGAAAAGGAGAGTATGCACCCCAAAAGAAGCCAGGTTCCTGTTCATCATGAACATATTCATCTGTCCAAGAACCTTTAGCCTGCATTCAGACATCATGTACAAACTCCAGTTTGATCAAGATGCTGAAATGAAGCCGAAGTTGCTTGTTTGTTTCCTCTCAGTTTATACCACTGTCCATCATCTGTTCTCAGTCTTTGCTTTATTATAATTTGTCATACATGGCACTAGTAATGCCAACTGAAGGCATATAGCACATGTTTGTTTTTTAACAGAATTGGGGGGGGCACAAGATAAATCCATGAGGATAGGACCTAAGCTTTGAATCATCACCGGCCCATACCATAATAAATCTCCAGAGCTCAAAAGTGGACTTCTTGCACACGGCTGCCAATGTCTTTCCTTTAGGAGGACGGACACACACGTAAGCAGGATCATGCAGCTGAACATCAAATAGGGAGAAACTCAGGGCTTTTTTGCAGCTGGAACGCGGTGGAACGGAGTTCCGGAACCTCTTGAAAATGGTCACATGGCTGGTGGCCCCACCCCCTGATCTCCAGACAGAGGGGAGTTGAGATTGCCCACTGCTCCACTCGGCACGGAGGGCAATCTCAACTCCCCTCTGTCTGGAGATCAGGGGACGGGGCCACCAGCCATGTGACCATTTTCTCCATGGCAACCCACTGAGTTCCACCACCTCCTTTCCCAGAAAAAAAGCCCTGGAGAAACCTCTTAGAAAACCAAAAGAGAGCAAATTACAAGTGCCACTTAATAAAAGAGGGGGCACCTCCGGGCCAGTTGTTCGAACCATTTATAGATGTTGGCAGCAGGAACAAAGAGTCCTCCCTGGCAAGTATTTGATTCCAGGAAAGAAAAATTCAAAACAAACCCCATCATTTGGATCTAACATCATAACTAAACTTTGGAAAACCAACATCTACAATTAAGGAGCTTCCATAAAGTAGCTTTTTTTGTGTGTGTGTGTAAAGTTGCACGTTATAAAGTTGGAAATACTTCATTTTTTTCCGAAGTTCCAAAATGCACACTTTCTGAAACAGAGCGTTCACTTTAAACAACAACAAAAAATCAGAGTAATTTTTATTCACCGCTATTTTTTAGCATCATGAGCAATCTTGGCTTCGATTGCAATATTTGACACAGAAAGGTCAAGCAGCAGTGTCCTGCTTTCCCTTTCTTTGGCTTGGGATGCTTAGATCATGAAGCCAATGCTCATGGGAGATAAAAAAGTGCCCCTTCCCCTCTTGTGTCAAACAGTGAGGACCCCTTTATTATCCTGAATTAGACCGTTCAGCTTCTTGATTAAAGGTTCCTTTTATCCCCCTTCCAGCATTCTTCCTTCTCCGGCTGCTTAATTGCATATGCACAAATGAAGGCCTTCTATTCAGAGTTAGCATTTAGGGAGACTGCTTGTCTGCTACCCTACCCCCCACACCCCTCTTTGCGCCCGTGGTGATCTCTCACCCTCTCCTCAAAGCCTTTTACCATCCAATCGCCGAGGGAAAAATATTCTTATGAGGTACGCGCAACAAAAATGAAAAGGCCCAACACCTTGTGGAGAAGGTAATCATTTTTCTACATAAGTGACAAAGGAACCTTCAACCCAGCCCCTTTGAATTCCATCTTTTTAAAAACTATCAGTAGCTAAACAATTTGTTAAAAGCCATTTTACTTCATATTTAGGCCCTCTGAACATGCCAGCAAGAGGCTTTGTTTATCCAGCTGTGGTAAGGCTGTAGGGGTGCCAGCTCAAAGTTGGGAAATTCCTGGAGATCTGGGGAGTGAAACCTGGAGAAAGTGGGGTTTGGGGAGGGAAAGGACCTTGACATGGCATAATTCCATAAAGTCCACCCCCCAAAGTAGCCATTTTTCCCAGGCGAACTGATCTCTGTGGCCTGGAGATCAGTTGTAATTCCAGGAGATCTCCAGCCACTCCCTGGAGGCTGGCAACCCTATTAGGCAGATATCGAGGTAGCCAATTTAAATCAAGGTGTCCATGAATGTGTGTTTTGTCATTTCCATTTCTGGAGCTGTTTTTGTCACTTCCAGAGGAACCTCCATGCTGGTCTTTTGCTGACCCAAACGTAAGATACTTCTTTCTAGAATCCTTCAAACTAGTAGGCCAGAGGGGAAAATAAAACAAAACCTAAAACGAAGGACAATAACAGCCTTTCTGTTCAGTTTATCTCCTCCCTTCCAAGAGGATAAGCCCCTGTAGCAATAACTTCCCTGTCGATCTCCAACTCTGCCAAAATTCTTTGTTTGAATGCCACATTTTAATTTTCTAGGAATGGGAGGGACTCGCACATACTATGACCTTTTCCCTAACTACAGCTTTGTTTCACACTGAGAAGTGCTGAAAAGAGAAGAGAGGAATACAAAGGAATCCCCCCCAACAACAACAACCTCTTCAAACACACCAGGAGGCCCTCATTTGCTCGTTGATGTGAGCTCTCCATTGGACATTTTCTCGTGTGAGACATTTTGCCCGCTCTTTCTTCCCCTCTCTCGCTCCGTTCTACATCTGGCACCCAGAGAGTCTACAAGATTTGGCTTTATTGCTATTTTTTAAACTACTGCCATGTTAAAATTACTCAGTACGACTACCCAGGTGTGTGCGTGTGAGACACAGAAAACAAACTATATTAAATCACCACTTAATACTTTTTTTTTTAAAGGCATATATCATTTTAAATGCCTGCTGGACAGCGCTGTCCTACTGAGAGATGACCAACAGAAACTTGAGGTACCTACGCTGCAAACTGACTCATCCAATAAAGAATTTTGGAGTGTCAACCGTTTATGCATGTTTCTGTGCATCAAAATGAAAGGCAAAGGCTTCAAAGACATGCTTATTAAGTGTGCCTTAGAACAAAATCAATGCCAGATGTTACCAGAGCGACCAGCCAGTCCTTCCCTTCTACTCTGGGCAGTAAGGCCTTCTTCGCTGAAGGTCACCTGCAGTTTCACTCTAAGTCTAGCCAAAAAATCAAAGCTTAGATCAAAATGATTCCCCGGGGGAGCAACACATTTGGATAATTAGTTTCACCTTGTGTCCATAGCAAGATAAAACACATTGGTCTCAGGCCCAAGCTCCTTTACACTTCTGTGTTCGCGATCTCATACCTCATGTGAAAGAGGAAAGTACCAAAGCCAAATAAATAAAATCTGCATCCTTTTTGCTTTAAAATACTCTAATAAGGGTTGCTGTATGTCACAGTCTGAGTAATAACTAGACATGGGCACAAAACAGAAAAAGCCCGAAACGAGAGTTTCATGTTTCGTCGCGATCCGCAAATCGCGAATCATGAAACTTCATGAATTTGACTCGTTTGCCGAAACGATTCGTTAGTGTTGTGATTCGTCAGAACCCAGGGCATTTCAACAGCCCCCTTCATAACCAGAGATGCCAAACTCGCCGGGAGACTTCAGCAGGCTCTCCTCCACCCACCCTCCTAGTTTGCAATACGTTGATCAGGAAGGTCAATGGGAAGGGTGGGAAGGGAAGTGCTGCCAGAGTGCATGATTGAAATGGGGACCAGGAGTTGCTGGATCAGAGGAGGATGAAAAACCGGCCATGGTGGACTCCGGGAAGATGGAGTGAGAGGTGGGGTGAGGTGAAGGAAAAAAGGCACCCTCACCCAAAGACCTTCCCACAGCAAGGCCAAGGGCAGGAAATAAGAGGCCTCTTTCAGTCTCTTTAAAGAAGCAGCAGCCAAAAAAGCACAATCCCAAATCCTTCCACATACTCTCCCACTCCGATCTCAGCAAAAGGTCCTCCTTCCTCTCCCTCTGTCTACTGGGACTGAAACATGAGGCAGAGTGGTGCCTTTTATTAAAAAACGCTGACATAGAGCAGAACAGGAGGTCTGTGGTTGGCTGACAGACCTTCCTAACAGGTTTTGGAGGGGTGAGATTGGTGTGCCCATGGCTACAGAAGGCTCACCTCCTTGGTTGCCTAGGGGACTGACCCCCCAGCTCCTGGCTGTATAGGGCAGAATGGAAGCTCTCCAGATGGCTAGGAGAGCTGCCAATCAAGGGTAAGTGGGCTACAATTGGGGTTTACAATGGCAACTAAAGATCTGGGCTCATTGTTGCCTAGGGAATCAATGGATCGGCTCCAGCCTGTCTGCAATTACAAATCATGCATGAAGCTAACGAAACAGGCCAAAACGTCGTGAATTTTGTGATAATTTCATGATAACCGTGGCCCCACAAAATGCTGTTTTGTGTCTAGTAGTAACACCTGCAGTGTGCTTTGGGAAATAGAATACCACAGCACAGCGTCACAAAGCTTTCCTCACATATTATGGGAAAGGTGAGTTTCTCGTTTGCTATTACCAATCTCCACTATGACCACGTAGATGACAGATACATTCCCAAATACATAGCAAACATACTCCTAGGAGCCATGATTGGCCAAGGCTCCCAGGTATGTGTCCACTACACATTTCAGAAATGTGATGCCTTTCCATCCATGGCAGTGTCACTGTTTCTTTGTTGGTGCTGCTACACAATTGTAAGAAAGTTATAAGAGACATAAAACCATGTGTTTCTCTGACAAGTTCTGGCAGGACACAATCTCTGTACAGTGAGCATACTTAAGGGTTCTGGGGAGTGACTGTGCCTTCCAGATGTCTGTGCATTGGATATTACATCAGAATATACAATCCTATTTGAGTAACATCTGCCCTTTTCCTTGCAGAATTATAAAGGGAAATGTGTTGCCTACACCTGTGAAACTTCAATGCCAACTGAACAGACTGAATTATCACAGAATCACAGAGTTGGAAGGGGCCTTCTAGTCCAACCCCCCGCCCAATGCAGGATGAGCCTAAAGCATCCCTGACAAATATTCTTCAGTGCATGAAAGCCATACACAGAACATTAATTATACCTATGCCTTATGAGGATGTGATGTCAATAATCATGTTTTAATCCTAGTAACAAAATACCCTTAGCTTTTGAAAAGTCCGGTTAAGGCTCTAGGTGTGAGCAAGATGGCAGTCATCAGATGCTTTCCTTTCATTTCACATTATCGTTGTAGTACAACTAAGTAACATAAAATATTCAGGCCTCTCTGAGTGCTTCTAGCCACTTGCAAAATACCACCCAGATATTCCGGGCCTAATTCTATCCAAACCAGGAAAATCCCTCATTTGTATGCTGCGGGAGGGAAAGAAAGGGGAGACCCCCCAGCAACCAAACCAAACGGGCATCATTCCATACTATAGGCACAGAGAGGGACAGTTCACATTGCCACTCACATGCATTGGCCCTTAGACACCAACATGTAAGAATGGGCCTGACAGAACACAAATCCTTTGGGATACTGTTTTCTTCAGAGGACTCTAGAGTATAGATGGGCACGAACCGGGAAAAAAATGAATCATGCAGTTCGTGGTTCATCACATTTCACGAGCCACGAACTTTCACAAACCTGCCCTGGTTTGCAAACTAGTTCATTTGGTTCGTGAAAATGTCACACCCAGGTCAGCAAATCATCACTTCCGGGTCAGCAGAAGGTCACTTCAGGGTCAGCAAAAGGTCTGCTGGAAGTCCATCCCATTTACTAGGAAACTGATTGATCGGTGCCAGGCTGTCTGCAGTGATGAACCAAAAAACAAACCAAACAAACCAGCCTAAAGTTCGTGCCGGTTCGTCAGAAATGGGCTCTGACAAACCGCCAGTTCACGAACCATGAACCGGCCTGGTTCGTTCCTAACTTTGGTTCGTATTTCGGTTCGTGCCCATCTCTAGAGTACTTAGGAACAATATTCCCCTATAAAGTCCAGTAACCTCCCATGGCAAAGCTTAGGGTAGGGAATATGCTATTCTAAAGACCAAATTCTCTGCCAAGGAAAGTATAAGTCAGAGTTCAAGAAATCATGCAAACCAATCAACTCTTGTGTAATTTGTTCTCCTTGCAGAATTCCCCACTCCCTAACAGAATTCAGAAACTTTAGCAAGGACTCCAGTGCCAAAGAACCACAGAGAAAGGAAAGACAATGGTGTCTGAATGAACTCCCACCCCTTCCCACCTGGTTTCTGTACCTCCACCGCTGTTCAGACATTTCTCCTAAGCTATTCTCCATAGTCACAATGGCTAGAAGCATTCACATCGTGACCTATGTAAAGAGGTATTCAAGGCTCCAAAGGCATGTATGGGGAAAATGTACTGTGGAAATAAGTAAGGTTCCACTTGAGACATTATACAGGAAGCACAAAGAAAGGGCACAAGGTACTTGAGCTTCCTCCTTCCTCCCTTTGAGGTACCACCCAAAGTTACCTTCAGACCTTTAAGTCTTCACCAGAGACCAAGGCTGCTTCCACACATGTTAGATAATCCACTTTCAATATTCTTTAGTGAACATTTGGAACTGCTTTTCCATGTGTGCAACAAAAAATCCACTTCCAAAGGATTGCTAAAGTGCATTGAAAGTGCATTATTCAACGTGTGTGGAAATGGCCTAAATATGGGGTTTTGTATCATGCTATGCCCTATCTAGCTTCCAGGGCGAAAACCAGCACAGATTTGCCACACAATCGGATACCTTGAACAAAAACCTTCATCAAGTACACATACATTTGAAAAATCAGCCATTTTCTGTCACAAATCAGGCTAAGAAGACCCTTTGGTATATCTTAATACTCTATGCAGAAATTAAAAGGAAGCACACACACCTTTCACCCCTTTTAGAAGTAAAACACACAAGCTGTAACCTTTAAACACATTAAGAGACCTATAAACATTAGACAATTGCACTGCAGCACTGATTGTTCCGATTTCGCAAAGTACAAACCGAGGTTCAATCAATCCAATTACTTGTTCATGAAAGATCCCTCCTAAAGCTGTCCTGTAGCCAGAGAACGAATGCTTGTTATGAAAGACTGTGAACTCACCCGCTTGTATGAGCCAACTGTGCTGACACCACAGTCAACACACCAGGTGACACCTAGTTCTGCTGGTGCAGTAACCAACCCGCTTCTTAACTACCACTGCTTTGGTGGGCAAATAATCAAAGGACAAGAACTCAGACTCGAGTTGAGTGAGTAGCAGCCAAACTTCCAGAGGGTGCAGTAAGCTTTTCCTTTGTGGGAGGATGCTTAGAAATCTGTTGGTTGTTTTGGCACAGTCTCTCTACAAACACAACGAGGGGAAAAAAGACGAAAGAGACCACAAAAAAAGCTTACCTATAATTTCCCTTTTTGCTCAGCTGCTCTTTAAAGTGCCCAAGTGTGAGGCTCTGGGCCTTCAACATCCTCCTATAGGGAATTTCTTCTCCGCAGAAAAAATAAGTGACAACCAACTCAGTGGGTTGGGAGGAGTGGACAACGGGAAGTTTCTTTGGTTCTTTGTGACTGAAATAAAAGGGAGAGAAAGAGGTGAGACTTCACAAGGTCTGGACATTTCTGCCATAGACAAGACTACAATCAAATGAAGCACAGGTAATTAACAACGTACAGTGAATTAACATAGGGCAGACATTCAGATATCCCTTAATAAAACTATTAAAAAGAAGCAATGCAAATATTGTAAACGGTGAACCAAGTCACCACCCCTACCATCCTCAGGAAAAGAGTGCTAATGCCAGAAAACAAATGAAAGTCTAGTAATACTCAGCTGGCGACGTAGGATGACAGACCATCTTTAACTCTGCGGATGCTTCATGATAGACTGGCTCCAGTTGGCTATATGAATGGTGCCAGCTGAGACCCTTGCGGGGGTTTTTAAACCAGTTTTTGGATGTGAAGCCCTCATCCATCTATTTTAATTGCACGTTCTCAATTCTTATCTTGCTATTGTTCAAGACTATTGCATTATAAAAGTAAAGGTAGTCCCCTGTGCAAGCACCGAGTCATTACTGACCCATGGGGGGGACGTCGCATCACGACATTTTCTCAGCAGACTTTTATGGGGTGGTTTGCCATTGCCTTCCCCAGTCATCTACACTTTACCCTCAGGAACCTGGGTACTCATTTTACCGACCTCGGAAAGATGGAAGGCTGAGTCAACCTTGAGCCGGCTACCTGAACCCGGCTTCCACTGGGATCGAACTCAGGTCGTGAGCAGAGCTTGGGCTGCAGTACTGCAGCTTACCACTCTGCGCCACAGGGCTCCATATTGCATTATGTTTGTACAAATAATGTTTTTAAATATATATGGGGAGAGGGGACTAGTCATCCTTACTAATTCATTTCCCCTCAGTAGTAGTAGTAGTAGTAGTAGTAGTAGTAGTAGTAGTAGTAGTAACAACAATAACAACAACATTCAATTTATATACCGCCCTTCAGGACTACTTAACACCTACTCAGAGCGGTTCACAAGGTATGTCATTATTATCCCCACAACAGTCACCCTGTCAGGTGGGTGGGGCTGAGAGCACTCTGGAAGAGCTGTGGCTGACCTAAGATCACCCAGCTGGCTTCAAGCAGAGGAGTGGGGAATCAAACACGGTACTCCAGATTAGAGTCCTGCGCTCTTATCCACTACACCAAACCAGTACATGCATTGTCAAGATCAGGGAAAGGATGAACCTCATCTTTTGTAAAAGCAAGAGAAAAGGCCTGGGATGGGATGGATAGAGAAGAACATCTTTTCTTGATCAGCAGGTGGCCTAGATTGGCACTTCCCCTTTTCTTCACTTTGCACACATTCCCCAAGCCACAGCAACAATCAAGGCACACAATGAAGAGACACCCCTACAGATGGCATAATTCAGCTTGCACATGGAGGTTCACGTCGGCAGATGTTTCCCCAGTCACTTGAACTCTTGGGAAACTCCATGCACTCCACCTACCTTGAAGCGAATATGAAAGAACATGTGCATGATCAAAGAGGCAGGACAGGGGCTAGAGCTCTATCTGCCTGTCAACCTGGCAAATATGTGTGAGTAGTTTTTAACTGTATTTTATATTGTAAGCCACCTTGAGCTCTTCTAGGTGAAAAGGCAGCTAATAAAAGTCTTAAATAAACAAATCAGATTCTATTGTCAAAGGCTTTCACGGCTGGAGAACGATGGTTGTTGTGGATTTTCCGGGCTGTATAGCCGTAGTCTTGGCATTGTAGTTCCTGACGTTTCGCCAGCAGCTGCGACTGGCATCTTCAGAGGTGTAGCACCAAAAGACAGAGATCTCTCAGTGTCACAGTGTGGAGAAGATGTTGGCAGGTAATTCACTGTATCCTCAGGATACAGTGAAGCCTCCCTCCATTAGCATTCCACACCCTGGGAAACTCTTACAGGATGACTCAGCCCAAACCCACCTTCCTGAGAAGATATAAATTACCTGCCAACATCTTTTCCACACTGTGACACTGAGAGATCTCTGTCTTTTGGTGCTTCACCTCTGAAGATGCCAGTCACAGCTACTGGCGAAACGTCAGGAACTACAATGCCAAGACCACGGCTATACAGCTATACAGTCTTCAGAGGAAGGGAGATCTTCTTACAGAACAACAAACAATTCTGCTACCAAGCAGAATTGCAACAGTGCCTGGAACACCGCCGTGCAGGCAGCTTCTGAGGCAACACTGACTTGGCATGTCAAAAGGTCACAAAGTGTTACTCCACAGTAATTTAGTCTTCCTAATTTGTTCCAAGTCTTTGTAGAGTGGCTTCAGGAAGAGGGGGGGAAAGCTATTAGCAAGATAGCTGCTATACTTAAGGTCAACCAATTAAAAATGAAAGGCTATAGTCAGGTGGCTTAGCCTGGACTTCAAACATTACTCATTGCTTAAGATGAAGAGGGTAAGAAAGAAAACTTTAATTATTTAGACTGTAGCAGATTTCTTGTTAGAAAGAACTATCCTGTAATTAGACTAATCCAATCTTTGTCTGCTTTATAGGAATGCGAGGGTTTTTTTTAAAAAGAACCAGAAGACAGAATCTGAAAATAGTTGGTTCTTGTCTCACCCCAACCAAACAAGCCACAAAAAAAATTTAAAAAGATATCAAGAAGAGACTACATTTTCAAAGGACTATCCCATGGATGAAATATAATATTTAAAAAGGCAAGGAAGGATATCGAGCTATGCAATACACAAAGCAGCACTCACTCTTCTGTTGCTATGCTTGCATTGCAAAAAGGGCCATTTCCTCCAGGTACCAAAGTCAAGTGGTTGCGATCTCTTGGTTGATTTGAGGCCGAACATCTGGATTTTGGAAGGGGAGAAGGGAAGGGAAAGAAGAGAATGACTTGGCTTTGCAAAATCCCACCTATGCCTCTAAAATGCACGCACTGCAAACAAACAAGGAGAGGAGGCAGAATTCTAAGACTGGGATCCTGTGCTTAAGCTTCTGCTGGCGCCCCTCTTGGTCCTTTGAGAGGCAGTCTTCTGTTGCAGAGACTGGCGCTATAGCTTTCCAGTTCGCTGGAAAATGCTGGGCTTGCAGAAGCGGAAGCCCCAATCGTCAAAGGAACGTGATCAGTAGAGATGGGCATGAAATGGGCAAAAACCGAGAGTTTCGCGTTTCGTTGCGTTCGACGAATCACGAACTTCCACGAAATTGCCCCATTTCGCAATACGATTCGTTGGTTTCGTGACTCGTCAGAACCCGGGGCTCTTCAACGGCCCCCTTCATACTCAGAGATGCCAAACTCGCAGGGAGACTTCAGCAGGCTCTCTTCCACCCACCCTCCCAGTTTGGCCAAGATTGCAAAACGTTGACTGGAACCCACAAAGCTAGGCCCCAGAGCCAGGCAGTGGCCCTGAGACTGGGCTTGGGGGAAGGGCCCCAAAACCACCACACAGACACCTGTCCAGGCAGGAGAGGTGCACAAAATAAAACCAAAGGAGCATTCAGGTGACTGATCCCCACGCACATAACTGTATTTTCGCTCTGAACCACCAGCTAATAAGGTTTGAAAATATTCAGTTATGAAATATCTTATTTATATAATTGATAGCTCTTGCAGTACATTCTGGGAGACTGCCTCTCTAGGCAGACTGCATTTCTATTTCAGCCAAGGAGGCAGCAGTCAGAGAATGTTTCTAAATGCAGGGCCTTTCCGTACCCTAACCCCAACTCTGCCCCTGTGGGAGTTACCGTTGTTTCTGAGGCTTGGATACTTCTGTTAGCCTGCGGCAAGCCTCCTCCAGCTGGGCCAAAGTGTTGGGTGGCGTCAGCGGGGGCATGGCAGGATCCTGGATAAAAGGGTGGGCGGGCTGTGCCCCACGTGGGTGGCTGCCGTTGCCCCACAGGTGGTGCCTGGCTGGACGCTCACCAGGCACGCCTCTGGTGGACTCAGAATTGTGGGCCTTCTTTGTGCTTTGCGTGCTGAGGAGAGAAAGAGACAGGGAAGGTACGTGGTTATAAAAGCTGGAAAATATGACTTTAATGGCAGCTTCTGTTCTAGGCACTCACTCCTTTCGGAGGGGAGGGGAAAAAGAAAAGTCTGTCATCGCATGAAAAGGGGTTCTTGCCAAAAACATGACATTTTTGTGGTTTGTCTGGTTCCACGAAACAGCTTTCATAATAAACCAGAAGAGCAAGAGAGCTTCATTTGTTTTTAGCAATTGTAAAAATAGACGGATAAATATTTACCAGGCGCAAGAGCATTGCAGACGGCTTGTATTTACCTATGGGGCTTGTGCTTAGATTGTCTTTCACTCTCCAGCATCCACTGCCAGACATTCTGTGCGCGGTCTGCCTCCCCGGCAGGTAGTTGGGTCCCTGGAACGACAGACAAGCCTCCTCCTTCTCCACCGGGCAGGATGACGCCATCTGATAGTTTACAGGTCCTCTTCGGCAACGTCCCAGTTCTGCTGAGGCTTCCCAAGAGACACAGAAGGGAGAGAACAGCACTTAACCTGCTGTTTCCTTGCCACAGAAGCTGGCTATTGCTGCAAACATACCCCAAGGTCACCTTCCCTGATTCCCAAACCCTTCAGTCAACAGCCCCAATCTTTTAAAGAAGCTGGCAGGTTTTAACTCTCCATACAGCTTTAATCACAAACCTGCTCCACTTACCCAAATGGCTCCAGCTGAGCCGCAGGGAGGTCTGTCCCTTTCGCGTGCCCCTTGCACTTGGAGTAGCAGTAGTAGTCGCTGCCCCCCGCACCCAAGCCCTGGACCCGCTGGGCTGCCTCTGCTTCTATCTGCTCTTTCGTCTTGGGGACGGTGTGGTGGTGGATGTAGTGGTGGTGGACATGTTTGGTGGTCTGCTTGGTAATAAATCCTTTGCTGATGAGGGCACAGCTTGTCGGTATGGAGGCAGTGCCCGGGGCCAGCAGCAGCTTGTTCCCTGGGAGGCGGTCTGGAGAGCGACTGCGAGGGCTGTGCCGCCCCACGCCAGGAGACTGGCACCCCGGCGTCTTCAGCACTCGAGAGAGGTGGTCATCCAGGATGGCCTGTGGATCGTCCTCATAGCTGCCCGATGGTAAGAGACTGAGCGGGTGTTGCTGGTGGGGAGCAACAACAGCCTCCCGATTCGTCTGCGTGCTGCCGGGTATCTCAGAGCATTCCTTCTCTTCATCCTTCCCAGGAAAAACAGAAAGGACAATCCATTACTCTAGATGAACAATGGAGACCTAGCAACTGCTTCAGACCTGTGCACTTCTGCGTTACAGCCGGAAGAGAAAAGAGCAGGCTTGTAGCGACAGGGTTGTCATTTAGAACTGTATAAAACCCTTTCTGTGTAGATCTGCCTTTTTTTCTTCCAGTAAATTATGTTATTTTTATACATATATTTATATATAAATTTACAACATGCCACCATATTTAGAGAGAGAGAGAGAGAGAGAGAGAGAGACAACATGCCACCACTACCCCACCAGCTACAGCGACACTTAAATAGAAAGATAGAAATGATTTGCAACTAGCAGTTTTATCAAAAAGCGGCAGCTTTCCTCGTTAACTCTCAAGAACCGGATGGGACTAGGCTGCTGCGCCTGCCAGCTTGTCAATACCCCGCCCTTATTTTTCGGGAAAGGGATGCTACACGGCAGGCATCTGTGCCGAAAGAGTTAATCCACCCACCTCTGTGATTTGCTGCAGCCGCTCTTCCAGGCAATCCATGGTCTCTTGTTCTTGCTTGAGCTTTTCCAACCGAGAGATGAGTTCAGCCGCAAAGGTAGCCGGTTCCACAGGGGTCATTTCTTTAGGAAGACGGTGGGTTCTCTACACAGAGCGGGGACAAAAGCAACGAGCCATGTTTAGCAGGTGGCGGGAACCAAGGGAGCTTAGCCTGAGCCGCATTTCTGGCCCCGTTCGGCTTGTTGTGTCTCCACGTTTGGATGAAAAAGCAACCGCAACTAGGCATGGTCTGCCCTGGATTTTTATGAGCGAGTGCTGTGGCCTCATGGAGTGACATCCTCCCCGATAGCGTTTGCCTTCGGCAGGAGCAGTTGGTCGCACTCCGAGGAACCCTGCTTGTTCTCTCTGTAGTACAACCAGCCCATCAGTAGCTACTCTGAAGTAGAAAATCTTCAAAGACTGTTGTCAAACATCAAATGAAAAACTCCGAGGTGGGAGGGAGAGACTTTAACTCAAGGAATAAAAGTGGAGTATAAACAGAAAGGAGTTGGAAATTAAAAAAAATAAGATGGGGGAGAAGAAGGGAACTAAAAAAAAAAGAAAGGAAGAAGAAGTCAAACGGTTGCAGATCAGAGAAGTGCTAGTAATTTATTTCCTGGCTACACACTGGGCACCTTTGAGGTAGTGTTGTCTCAACAGTGTCCTAGATCTCTCCCTCTCTCTCCCCCACCCCCCGCCCTCCATCTCTTTGTACAGAAATGAAGGATGCTGCTGCAGGCGAGCAGTGGTACACTGCTGAGCGTGGCTGCCTCAAGCAAATCTATCAAGGGAAAAGGGAACATCTCCAAATCAAGCACAGAATATAAAAAGGCAAGAATCTCAGCCAAAAGCAGCAAGGAATGGGGGGTGGGGGGCGGAGAACGCTGGATCACTGTTCTCCTCTTCCCACGAGCACTTTCCCCAGTTCTCTTCTTTACCCTTAAATTCTGCATACACACACTTCTCCCCCTACCCCCTTATTTTTTTAAAGCAGAAAGCTGAACTGCCAACTATTTCACATACTACTCATGAGATGAGGTGGGGCCTCTCTCTCTCTCTCTCTCTCTCTCTCTCTCCAGCAACCACTTAGCTTCAGAAATGCTGTGAGGGTAGAAAAAGGCCACTCTGCTGGAAATTGTCACTCTTACACAAGCTGGCTCTATTCAGCTCCCTGATCAAAGCACTGCCTTACAGAGAAAGTCGATTTGCACGCCCCAGGACAAAATAATCTAATTTACAAGCAGAGGCCATAGAACTTCTTTAAGCAGAAAATATACACACACACACACAAATAAACTCAAAAGAGAGCACACGGGCAAAGTTATTCCGTAAATCTATCTGCCTATCTATCTACGCACACACCCCTCAAATATTTATATACACATGCATCACTTGAAAACACTACTTAAAAAACCAGGAGGAGGAGGAATTTGGTTATACTAATCATGAAACAAGGTAAGTTTGTACTTGTCTGTGTAAACAGTTTGCAGAAAAAAATCCACGAGCAGAATTGCAAACACCTTTACGAAATCTTCCACACTTCAGATAAGATGGAAAGACGCATTTCTAAAGATGCAGAACTAGATTTAACTGCTTTGCCTTGAAACCAACAGGCAGGAAAGCTTTTTTTTAAAAAAAGCGCATATTTGGTGCAAATATCCTCTTTCCTTTGGAGAAGCTGGGAAATCTATTTCCTGCCAAGAAGTTGCTAACGGTGGGAGAAATCCTGGCTCCGCTCAAATAAATAGCAGGACTCCCAGCGACTTCAATGAACACAGGATTTCTCCTGGTGTGTTTCTCTCTCTTTGAAGTCTTGGAGCAGAACACAAAATGCAAAGCACAATCCCTTAAAAAAAACAGCTGTGGAAGTTAGGGAAAGATTGAAGCATTTTCCCCCACCCACCCAAATCCTCCATTCCATGGCTTAAAGGAAAAAAGACAGGAACTTTATAACAGCCCTTCAGCGGCAAACCAACGTGGTAGAAATGGAGCCAGACGGCATCGAGTCCATATTCATTGTGTCAGAAAGGCAAGGGAGGGGGAAAGATTTCGATCTAGCAGTCTTCATAATGGGAGATTTAACCCAATCTCAAGCAGGGGTACAGACTGCAGAGCTTTAATGGGAAGAGGAACCCTATGAAGAAGATGGAAACATCTACAACGTACCACGGAGCCACGGTCCCTCCCTACATTAGCCAGTTTCAGCCAGTGTGGTGTAGTGGTTATGAGCGCAGGACTCTAATCTGGAGCGCCAGGTTTGATTCCCCACGCCTCCACTTGAAGCCAGCTGGGTGGCCTTGGGTCGGTCACAGCTCTCTCGGAGCTCTCTCAGCCCCACCCACCTCACAGGGTGATTGTTGTCGTGGGGATAATAATAACATACTTTGTAAACTGCTCTGAGTGGGCATTAAGTTGTCCTGAACAGCAGTATATAAATCAAATGTTGTTATTGTTGTTGTTATTATTATCAGCCTTGATATATGAAACTTCCTTGAATGAAATCAGACTGCTGGTCCATCTAGGCCCATATTGTCTACTCACACTGGCTGCAACTCTCTAGAACCTCAGGCAGGAAAAAAAAGACCTTTATCCCTCTTATCTAAAATCATTTAACAGTAGATGCCACGGACCGAACCTGGGATTTTCCGCATACAAAGCTTTACAATCGAACTATGGATCTGGCCCAAGATAAATACACAATATAAATTATGTAAGAACTCGCTTGAGGGATGAGACCAAGGGACCCTATCCGGTACAGCCTTCCGTTTTCACAGCCAATCAGGTGATTTTGGAAGCTGAAAGTATGGAATGAAAACCCATTTGGTACTCAGAACAGAGGCAGTATAACCAGCTCTGAATCATCATGAGAGATGGACAGTGCACAATAATGTGTGCGCATGCACACGTGCACACACGTGCGCACACGTGCAAGAAATAAAAACTTCCGATTCATCATCAGGAAGAATTTTTTCATCTGCCAAGAGTAAAATTCTTTGGAAGCGTCTCAGTTTCTAGGTGGTTTCGCTGTTAATTTCTACCAGGAAGCACACTTTATAGACAGGCTCTCTGCCATATTTGTTCATTGTTGATTTATAACGGATCCCAAGGTATAGTTTGGGGGATACTTGATGCAGCAGTCATACTGAAGCGAAGCGGGTTGAGGCCCTGCAGGCTTCCAGGAACCCTTAACATGCATCTCTGAATTCTTCAATGGGCAAAAAGCAGGATACTTTCTTTTTTCTAGGATAAAGATCACTGTGACCAAACCAGTCTGAAACAACCAAACTTGTTAGTGCTGGCTCTAGGAATGCATGGATGGTCATCTGCAGACCCCCCACTCTAACTGTAATTTCACTAGCTGGACAGCCGGCCAGCATTTAATCCTCGCATCAGAAAAACAGGACTACCTGATCTATACTGTGTCCGGTGACCTTTCTTCATAACGTTCCATAGCATATGCTGGAATTTCAGGACCATGCGTTTCTAAGGACTCCTTTCTCACTAAGGAAAACGCCTGTACTTACTGGAAAGTGAGGTAGAGAAACTTGACCATTGGCCTTGACGCTGCGATGCATTTCCCTCTGGAGCTGTTTCTTGCTCCCAAGTCTATAAGGAGGAATCCCATCACTGGAAATAAAAAACACATCATTTTCAGATTAGGCATTCTATGACGCAATGAAACTCGACTTCAAAAACAGGTCCCAGGAAGTATTACCTACTTCACCACCCAACCTCACACAGGGAGTTGATATTTTTTGACACCAAAAGTTCGCGGCCTGCTCAAGAGTTGCTTGCAGTTGGCTGTGGAGTGGGAGGCAACTGGAAGAGTAGGATAGAGAAACCAATTGTTTATCGCCCTAGGGGCCCACACAACGTTGAAGCCAGGCCTGTAATGCAAGCCAAGCCTTCAGATAAGTAATCAGGGTTTCTAGTCAAAGGCACTTCCTTTCTCTTCCGACTTCAAATTCCACTGAAGAAATGTTTGTGAGTAAACACCCTGTGGGGTATGATTAGAACATGCCCTGGTTTGTTGGGTTCTGGTATCTGTTGGAGTCTTATGTGCCGATTTCATTTGTGATGGCTAGGTAAGTGTGGGGAAGAGAAAACATACGTTCACGTTCCCATTTCATTTTTACCACGATATTAACAACTGTGGACTGTTGTTTCCAGGTGGTGCCCTGGAAAAAAGGGGGGGGGGAGACAGCTGCAGAAATTGGTTTGTGCAGCTTCCGCTCTTGCTTTTACTGAAATGTGGAAAGTAGGATTTGTGGAACGTAGTGGTGGGATCTATGAACCCCAAGACCGTGACATGAACTGGCCTTATGAATGGGATTAGCTAGCGGACCTGCACCTTTTAGAAATCCACGTGATGACCAAAAAAAAAACCCCTTAGGGTGAAGACTCGCATCACATTTTAGAGCAATGAGAAAATGCTGGAAACACCATCACTGCATTCAAACCCAGTCAAACTGGGGAAAAGACTACAGTGCAGATGGGGAGCCAGCCAATCAGCACAGTGCACAGTGCTGATTGGATGGCTCCCCATGATGTCACAAGAAACTTTTCTCCCTTTCACCCCTCCCAACAGCCTGAAGAAGTTTTACGTGTAAAGTTTCCTTTATTTAAAAGAGAGGGGGGGGGCGGAAACAAATGAACAGATAAATGCATGAATGTGTACGCAGCACAATTTAAAAGAAAAAAGGGCAGCAGACCCGCACGGGGGGTGGGGGGGTGGGAGAGAGAAGCAAGAGAAACAACAGAGACAACCTTAATTCAGGGATAAGTATGGCCTTAATTTCGATGGCAAGGCCAGGCTCACGCTGTGGGTAAGGGACACATTCATACCAGGGCTTTTTTTCTAGGAAAAGAGGTGGTGGAACTCAGGACCACACAATGATGTTATTTTGGGTCAGCTGGAACAAGGGGGGAGTTTTTTAAAGTTTAAATCGGCCTCGGTGAAAATGGTCACATGGCCGGTGGCCCCGCCCCCTGATCTCCAGACAGAGGGGGGAGTTTGGAGGGCGCAGTGCGGAGGGCAATCCAAACTCCCCTCTGTCTGGAGATCAGGGGGCGGGGCCACCAGCCATGTGGCCATTTTTAAGAGGTGCCGGAACTCTGTTCCACCACGTTCCAGCTGAAAAAAAGCCCTGCTTTTTAGTATGCATATCCTCCAAAAGAGGAAACAAACCAAAATTCTTGGTTGTAAAAATGGAGACTTAAAGGCAGCTCCATGCTTTGTACAGCAAACACAATGGCTGGGTGTGTGCTGACACTTCTTGTGGCAAACATTTCTGGTTGCACCCATGATTTCCAATAGCCATGTACATGGACAGAGCCACGGTCTCTCTCTTAGCACTGCCGAGTTTTAGGCTTCAGGTCTGGGGGCTCATTCCCAGGGCGACTGGTTGAAATCTCACACTCCATTGCTTTAAAACCCCCATAATTGTGATGACAAACATTCATAGATCTATATGGTGTGGCAGTTGCCTGGGCACATCCAATCACCAGGCCCCAACAATCCATTCAGCTCTGGCTCTTAGGATGCCAGAGAAGTGGTAGTTCTTTCCATAATGCACGTACCCAAAGTTGAAAGACACAGCTATGCAATCCACACCTTTATTTATTTACTTCATTTATACTCTGCATTTCTTCCCAATAGGGACCCAAAGTGGCTTACATAGCTCTCTCCTCCATTTTATCCTAACAACAACCCTGTAAGATAGGCTGAGAGTCTGTAACTGGCCCAACGCTACCTGAGAAAGTTTCCATGGCAAAGTGGGGACTTGAACCTGGATCTCCCAGACTATAATCCAACACTCTAACCACTAGACCACACTGGCTGTCATGTTTAGTGACTGGAACAGTGGTATTCACACAGAAACCCTGGGGACAGCTGCCAAAGAATGACATGAAACGAATACTTTACCCAGATTGTTTGCAAAGCCTCTTTCCCCTTGTGCAAGGAGTGGATGAAGCGCCCACTTTTGGTTTATTCACATCTCCTCTGCCACCCACGGAGACAGGCCCTTCAGAGGTGGTAACAACTGCCTCTGCTATAGTTACGATGAATGCCCCACTATGGGTAGCACTGAAAGGGCAATTCCATGTTGTGAAACCTCTCCAAGGAGCTGGTGTCTACAAGAATCTTATACCTTCCCAGTTCAAAAGCAGTTGGGACGGAGCAAAGTGGGTTTCAAGCCTCCTTTTAGCCCGTGTTTGCTAGCATCATGGAACACATTTGAGTATGTTTATTTCTGGGTATACCTCTGGAGTATGGAGCTAAGAGACCGAACTGTACATTAGGAAGCCACTGAACCAAATCTCTCAAATCAACTTATTAGGCTGCCTTAGGCAAGTCTGTCTGCCTGGGCAGCTCCCCCTGAACTGTTGCAAGGAATTAACTGGGCAATATATACACGGGCCGTTGCCACACATCCTTAAAGGAATGGCCCACTCACCACACGTTGGCAGATTTTCTCCTTCACTCCACACATCTCCAATTTCAAAATGGTAGCAGGCTGTTCGGCTTCTGTTTTTCGGCACCTGTCCGGGACGCAAGATAATGCGTTCTCAGAAAAGGTGCCGAAAAAACGGAAGCCAAACAGCCTGCTACCATTTTGAAATTGGAGACGTGTGGAGTGAAGGGGAAAAGCCACCAGTGTTTGTTGAGTTGGCTGTCCCTTTAAGGACACGTGGAAACAGCTATGGCTTAAATATATGTGAAGTGGTCTGAACCCTCTAAAGTACTGTATCATTACACAGCCAAAGTACTAACCTTTGGAAGTTCAGAAGTCTCAAGTGTCAAAAGTGCAACATGGGGAAAGAAAAATGACTGGATCATACTTCAATAACTGCACTGTATTACCGATCAGCCCCAGCCTTGAAATCTGCACAGCTGTACCGTGCCGAGCAATTTATCTTCCATTGTTCCCAGTTGCATGACAAGACAGCCCCACTGGATAAAGACCCAGAACAAATGACCTAAGCCTTTTGCCAAAACCATCACAGCTTTCTACACTGGTCACCCTGATGAGAGATTCAGAAATGTAGCAGAAGCAGTAGGCAGTCATACCAACACCCCACCCTCCCAAAGCCACAAATCCGACCGACTTGGGGTCAATTGGCTGGTGTTCCCACAACAGCAGAAATAAAGCTAGAAAGAGCTTTTCTACCAAACCAAAAGAAGATCCTCTTGCAGCAACTCCACGAGCTCTCTGTGTCTTAGAAAGGCCTGATGTATACAGGGCATGGGCCACAGGAAACCTCTTACTTGTACTCAGGGCTTTTTTTCTGGGAAAAGAGGTGGTGGAACTCAGTGGGTTGCCCTCGGAGAAAATGGTCACATGGCTGGTGGCCCCGCCCCCTGATCTCCAGACAGAGGGGAGTTTAGACTAAACTAAATCTAATCTAATCTAAACTCTCCTCTGTCGGGAGATCAGGGGGCGGGGCCACCAGCCATGTGACCATTTTCAAGAGGTTCCTGAACTCCGTTCCACCGCGTTCCTGCTGAAAAAAAGCCCTGCTTGTACTTACCATCTGTGCTTTCTCAGTTGTGTATGAATGCCAGCACACCAACAAGCAACGGCCCCAAGTCAGTGAGCCGCTGGCATACTAACACATGAATGGAAAACGTGATCATGTACATGCGGGAGCCTTACACAAGCAAGAAAGCGTCCCCACAGCCCAAGCCCCATATAAAGAGCCCACATGGCGTAGCAGTCAGTGCCAGGCTAGGCTCTGGCAAACCTGGCTTCAAATCCCTACTGTGTCATAGAAGCTCACTTGATGACTGCGGGCACATCAATCTTTCTCAGCCTAACTCACCTCCCAGAGTGGTTGCTGGGAGGAGGGGAATGATGTAACAATGCTTTAGGTCTCCACTGGAGAGAAAGCAGGGTATAAAGATTGAAATAAACCAGATCTAAGCTCTGCAAGAAGGCATTCTTATTGAACTACCAAAGATCTTACTCGGCTATTACAAGGATCACAACATTTGCGATTAAAGCTTTTCCTTCTCGTCTTTATTCCTGCCCGAGGAATGGCGCCAACTTGAAACCACATCAGGAACCTATTCCCCAAATAAATAGTTGGCAGGAGCTGTGGCTTTTGTCCCCCCACCTGCTACCATCATCATCATCATCACTGCACTTATATACCATTCTTCTAGACATGTCAGAGCTGCCTATGTCCCCAAAGACCATGGGAAAGTCGAAAAGCTGTAGAATGTGGCAGTAGACACAGATACCAAGTTCGCTATGCTTAAAGTACATTATAACAACAACAACTGCACTTATAGTGCCTCCCCCAGAGTGGTGCCTCCCCAGAGTGGTGAACAAGTTAGTGTTGTTATTATCTCCACAATAAAGGAGTGGCTTACCCAAGGCCACCTACTGAGCTCATGGCAGTAGTGGGATTCGAACCAGCAGAGTGCTGATTCGCAGCCGATTCACTTAACCACTGTACTATAGCAGCTCTCTTTCTGCTTTAAGGATGTAACTCACTCCTTTGGTCCTTACACTGCCTGTTATCAGCTGGTCACTGTCACTTAGGTGGTTTTACATGACTAGATATTCTAACAAAACTGGATACTTCCCAATGGATAATTTGATATTTGTCTACTTTTAATATATTTTATGCCCTCCTCTCAGGAAAGGCAGCAATCCTTTCGCAGGGACAAAACTTTTGTTCCCGATATATCTGTAAAAATGAGTGGCTGTATGACGGGGAACTGGAGGTTTTCCAAGCAGCAAGACAATGAGCGTGTCCTGGGCTGCATCCAAGCTGCATGACCCATCCAAATCACCAGTTGTGGGTTTTCTGGGTGAGAAGGGCAAGGGAAAAAAACAACAACCACCCCCTAGTCATTGCTCACTCACCCACTGCAACACGGACTTGAGGTTTCTTTACTGACTTATTGTGGCCTGTGGGGCTTTTAAATCTGGCACTGCATTCCGAACTCTCAGAATTCTATCTGGAATCTCACACCACCACCAACAAAACAGTTCCATTGCCGACTGTCTTTTCCCCTCTTTCAAAGAAGTGACAAAACACCCAAAAAGAATCATCACATGGGATTCTCTGGAGTCTGGAATCTTCAGCTAATACGTAACACGGCAACCGAGGGAGGGACACGGGTGGACCAATACTCACATTGGCCACAGAGAGAGCTCTGAAAGAGTGGAGATTGACCCAAAGTCACCCAGCTGGCTTCAAGCAGAGGAATGGGGAATCAAACCTGGGTCTCCAGATTAGAGTCCTGCCGCTCTTAACCACTGTACCAAACTGGTAAAGAATCTGTTTGTCATGCATACAGCTCCAGGTCCAGTCCCTGGCATCTCCGGTTAAAAGGAGATCACATCACATTACCTGTGATGTGAAAGGCATTTGCCTGAGAACTTGGAGATCCATGGCCAGTCAGAGAAAATAACACTAATCTTGATAAACATGAGGATCTGTATAAGGCAGTTTTATGAGCTCCACAGCGGCCCAATCTGGCCCGATCTGTAAGCTACTGAGCGGCCACACTCAGATATTGTGACAATTTGCCATTAAACTGAGAATGGGCACAAACGCAGCTTGTTGTAGCATTGGGCACACTCTCCTCCCACCTCCTCCTCCCACCTTTTTCCTCGCATGGAGCTTGAGGCAAAATGTCCTGATTTGGACAAGATTGGGTTTTCCGTGAAGTCTGAATGCAAGGGCCTCAGCAAACTGGAATTTAATCTCCCCAAATGAGGTCACGACACTGGGATTAAATCAAGTGTCAGAATCCCAGTTTGTGAGAAATAAAACCCCATGCAGGACAGCGGCTCAGGGGTACAGCAGCTGTTTTGAATGCAGAATATCATATATTCAATAAATGGACTGGGACCAGCATACCTGAGGGACTGCCTCTCCACATATGTACCTCGGAGAACTCTTAGATCTGCAAGTAAACACCTACTGGTGGTCCCTGGCCCCAGGGTGGCTCAGCTGGCCTCGACCAGGGCCAGGGCATTTTCTGTCCTGGCCCCAACCTGGTGGAACTCTCTGTTGGAAGACACTTCAGCCCACCAAGATCTTGTATCTTTTCTGCGGGCCTGTAAGACAGAGATGTTCCGCCAGGCATATGGTTGAGGCCAGCACTGGATCCATCTAATTAGCCTCCCTGCCGGTCTCCTGTCAGTGGGGGGGAGCATACAATCCATCTGCCTCCCCATGCTTGAAGAGCTAGAGGTTCACCAACCCACACCTCCACCCTTTTCTTCCCTTGTGTATGGTGGGCAGGGAAAGGGGGAAAGTTGTCCCACTTGGAATGTGGATATCCATGAGATGTTATTTTATTGGTTTTACTTACTGTATCTTATTTATGATTGTGACCCGCCCTGAGCCTGCTTGCGGGGAGGGAGGGCTAAAAATCCAATCAATCAATAAATAAATACCCAACGTTTTCAGCTAAAAAGCTCATGTAGACGGTGTCAAAGACCTTGCAGAGCTGCTGCAAGTCAAGGTAGCCAATACTAACCTTGATAGACCAATGGTCCGACTCCGTATAAGGTAACCTCATCAGTGTAATTTTCAGAGACTTTCGCATTCAGGCATTACAGCAAATTTGAGCTTGACCAAGCCCGGAAGTTGTGAATCAAGTTTTACAGAAAAAGGGAAACTGGAGGTGGGAGGACTGAGAGGTGAGTGCAATCGAGGCTACAAATTGAGTTCCTGCCCAATCTCAGGCTGATTCTGCACACATTGGATAATGCACTTTCAATGCACTTTATCAATCGTTTGAGGTGGATTTTTTGTTCCGCACACAAAAAAATCCGTTCCAAATGATCTATATAAAGAGGATTGGAAGTGCATTATCCAACGTGTGCAGAATCACTCTCAGTTTAACTTCAATCTAAGTACTATCAATGAGCTTTTAATTGAAGGAGCCCCAGTCTCTTCGGGTGCATAAAAGACTGCCTCCAGTATTAAGACTGCAGTTGGAATGTTTCTCAATGATTTGCCCCTGAAGAACCTATGCAGCATTATCATCCATGTACTACATTTGGCGAGAAGGGGAATGCCTGCTTGCTCGTGAGAGATACAGCCGAGTCACTGGCTAGGGTTCCTTCCAACGCATGACAAAGTTTCGTTTGCTCTCTTCTCTTTAATTTGAGCCGGTGTTTGCGGTAGCAAGGGTAGTCGTTTAAGCATCTTTTGTATTTGTGTAATTTCACCTGCCTTGAGCCTTCAAGAACAGGATAAAACATGGTATCAGGCCATGGACAAGTCTGAGCAAGGAGGACGTTCTTATCGCATGGCTCTGTGGGAAGCGATCCCATTCAAGTTTCAGGGCTGGAGACTGCAGGGCTTCTATCACAGTTGAGTGCAGGAAAGAGCAGCCACAAATCCCTTACACTGTTTGCCTTCCTCCCGCTCCTTTTGAAAAGGACACTAGAAAGCTGTCTGTCCCATTTTGGATTTCTTCAGATTCTGTAGCAGCCAGCGAGCTACTGGGCTGCGGCAAAGGCCCGCTCCGACTCATTTTTGGGCTTCCTTCCAATTTCCTCCAGGGCATCTGGGCCTGGCAGAACAAGAGACGCTCTGCTGGAAGACATAGAACTGCACTCCAAATTCCTTTCCAGAGGATCTTTGCTTACACTTAAGACTTTGACTGATCGCCATCTTTTACCGGGAGGGGATTCCTTAACCCCAAGTTCGACCCAGATCCAAGGTTTGCTTTTGCAAAGTACAGCGTGTTGCTCTTGCCCCAGCCTTTGCTCTGCAGGCACAACACCTGCCATTCTTCGCTCGTGGTCCATTCGGGCTGGTTTGCTTTGAGCAGAGGGGAGAAGGTTAGGGAGGCTGATGAATATTTCTGCTTTTGGCCATGGTTTTGCAGAACCACCTCTTTACTCTGATTCGGCTCCTTGAGTTACATGGAGCTGAGGGTTCAAAGGAAGCGCTCTCGTGCAGGTAGAACATTCACCGGACTTAACTCTTGAGAGATAATGGGGGACGCCTCAAACTCCCAATGACCAATGCAGGAACACCAGCTAGATGCTGAAACGGAATTACTTGTGGGAGAGGGAGATGCCAAGTGTGCCCCTCTGAAAGCGCAAGCACCTTACTAGCTCTGGATCCTGGGAGAAAGAGCAGCACACATCTATTAAGTGTCCCACATCAGTGTCAAGCAGGGCTCATTTTGAGGGGGAACGTGCCAGAACGCAGTTCCAGCAGTTCCCCAAAGAGTTCATAGGTCAGGTGGCCCCGCCTACTTGACTCTTGGCCATTTTGGGCCCGTTTCAGCCTGGATTGGGGACGAAGCAGCCCGGATCGAGCCTCTGACTGGTGGTGGATCACTCTCCCACTCAGCAGCGGCCTGATCCTGACCATTTTGGGCCCCTTTTCGGCCATTTTCAGACCCTTTTTACCATTTTGGGACCAATTTCGGCCCTGAATGGCCAAGATTGGGTCCAAAACAGCCAGGTTAGGTGATGTCAGGGGGTGTGGCATATGCAAATCAGTTCTGCTAATGACACACTTCTGGCGATGTCAAGGGGTGTGGCATATGCTAATGAGTTGTGCTAATGAGTTATGCTAATGAGTTCCTCCAGCTATTTTTCTACAAAATGACCCCTGGTGCCAAATAGAGAAATGACCCCTTGTGCCAAAGGGAAAGACTCGGTTTTACCAAATGCTTCCTGTTCAAATTACATCACATATGCCACGGTCAAGTTCTGCCCAGTATGTAAAAAATGCATACAGAGCCAGTGTATACATGAAGACACAGGCCAAAAAGGAAGTCTGTGGCTCAAGAGGTTTACAGCTAAAGCTTGAGAAGGGGGAGGAGAACAGAGGGGTGCGTGAAAGGTATAGCAGATTCAAAAGTGATGCAAGATGAGTGTGAGCAAATTTGCAGGATGGAAGTGGGAGGGTTTGGGGGGGTTGCTATGGGCATGGTCCCAAGAAGAATGGTATGGGTAAGTGATGAATGGCAGGGGCCATAAGGAGGCCACTATCTCATTGTTAGAGTGCAGCGCTCTATGAAGGTCTCAAATCTTTGGCCAGTCCAGCTCGAAGTTCTCAAGCAGCAAAGCTAAGAAAAACTTTCCAAGTGAGGCAGTGGAGAGCTGCCACAGTTCAGGTGGGTGATGGAAAGTTACACCAGCCAATGGGTCTGTCCTACACAAGGCATCTTCAGGGCAAGTGGAGACCTGGAGGGAGGCCAACGAGCCATGAAGGGCAAGGAAGTTTCATGCTCTTCCATTTATTGGAGGCTTTCAAATTATTTTTCTAGATACATGGAAGACAGCTGCCAAAAGCAAGAAGAAGAAGAAGAAGAAAAACAGCAACATCTTGGTCCATAACAATTGCTTATTTGCTCACTTTGCTTTATTTTGTGGCAAGCACCTCGCTCGTGACACGGAGCCACGTAAGAAACCCCTCTAACAGAATCTTGCGCAATGTGAATTCAGGAGGAGTCCCCACACAGCAGTTCCATCTCCACAAATCCATGCCGCATCTCTCTCCCATTCATCGAGCCTTCCGATCGTCCCAAACGTTTTGAAAACTCCCTACCCCAGTAATTTGGATAAATGAGGGTGTCCTTTTAATTGGCTCGCTTAAACATCAGCTATCTTGGAAGAAGATGTTAATTAAAATTAAATAGAAAGGCTGGGGAATCTCATTTCAATAGGGGGGTGGCATTATTTAACAACCCTGAGAAACTGAACGAGGCCTTCTAATGAGGATCTGAGCGCGCTTTCCAAACGCTGGGCATAGAATATTTAAAAATAAGGGAACTTTGGGAGGAAAATAACTCACAGCACACTAATTCAGAAAAGATATGCATGCAGGATTAGGATTTTAAAACCAACAAGGGGAGAGAAAGAGATTAACAACTCAGGCCAACTCAGAAGTAAGGCCCATTTTATTCCATGGGCTTTACTCCAAGGAAACTGTTCTTAGGATTTCAGCCCAAGTATGCTACAGGGAAGAGAACAATAGACAGTTATTTCTGGTTGAAATGCTAGAATAACAAGGGGCCTTAGCTAAGTTTTTGCCACCTTGAATTTTCCATATAAAAATAGAAGGGATCGTGACGAACTTGCTTCATAAAATAGTTATCTACAACCGAGGCACAATTTATTACAGTCTGTCTATTTCAATTTAGGACCAGCTTTAAAAGGACAGTCTCAAGTAACCCCCTCTTTTCCCCAGTAGAAACATCTGTGCTAAATCCCCTGGTTTTTTGAGGAGGGGGGGCATAGAGATTTTTAAATGCAACTCTGAGCTGAAGTAGTTCTGCACAGTTTTAAGCAACGGGTTGCACAGTTTAATTATAAACATTTTTGCTCGCCAGTCTAGAGCTAAGCCAATCGGTTTCTGGGGAAACACTGGTTTTGAAGTCTTCCTTGCAGTCAGCTGCCATTTAAGCTCAGCCAATTATCTTAGCCTTTTGACTTCGATGTGCCTGACCTAACCTGAATGCAGTTCCAGTCCTTCTTTTGAAATATCAGACTCAGGCACATATGCATCCACTCCCATCTTCATTTCGCAATGGCTCTGAAAACGAGCCTCTGATCTCGCCAACATCAAAAGCCTGGTTTGTAAGATAAGGTAATATTTGAAGTTCGCTCAGCAGCAGTATTCCCTTGTGTCCAAAGTAAATCCATAAATAAGATATAACCAAATAATAAAAAGAGTTTCCCCCCCACCCTCCACTTTGGTTTCTCTCTCCTTCCCTCCAATCAAGAAATGGAAATGTGATTTGCCTAGTGCTTTTGTGTCAACACCAAAAGGAGAGATTAAAACAAACAAAACATCCTTGGGGTTAAACTTAAATTCAGAAAAGACCCGTGCATTAGTTTTCTGGGCGCATGTCAACACACAAACCAAAACACACCTGGTTTGGAAGGCCACTTAAGACAGGCTCAGGGCTTCCCCTCTGGAGCCCTTCTACACTCTCAAAGCTGCACAATTTACACCAACACACGGCAGGAAAGGATCACACAACACCAGACTCCGGCACCAAAGGCAGCACCGGCTAATTCCCCTCTTCTCCCCACCCACAGGACTTGCGCCAAAGCAAGGTCTTTTTCTCCTTTCCCTTTCATGCGCCCATAGAGGGGAGGAAATTCAAAACACAAAAACATCTTTGGCAACACGCTGGTATCCCTGCAACGGACAACAGCTGTTGAAGCCAATCAGCATGCTTTGATTTCAGGGCTCACACACACACACACACACACACACACACTCGCGCGCACACACACACTCTCGCACACCTGCCCCTAAATAGTCTTTAAGTTTTTCTTCCTTCCAGACTGCAGGAAAATTTAAACATTTCCTGGGGGGGGGGGCGGCATTCTGAATCCATTTGCAGCAGGAACCAGAGTATCGGTGGGGCTGCTCTCTGTAGCCATAACACCATTCGGGGGTCCCATGGAGATCACGCCTCTCTTCTCACCCCCATCCTGAAGCTCCCAGCAGTTTAATCAGGCAAGCTTCCCCTTGCTCCTCGCGGCCTTGCCGGCTATTGTTACGGCAGGAAAAAACAGCCAGGCTCCTTTCATGAGGGGCTTTATGGGGAGCTGCTATTCACTTGTTTGAGTAAATTTCAAAGCGGCCTGCTACCCTCTTATCCCCTCTAAGCTCCCCTAGACTAACAATAGGCTGAAAGCGATTCAGTTAAGCTTTTCATCCAGCATGCACTTTATTTCTCACTCAGTGCTCTCATCTGTATAAGGCCCTACAATTGGCATTGCTGTGAAGAGGGTATAATCCCAACCCGCCGAGTCCCCGGTGACCCAACGTTGGTCCAGAAATGACTAACCCAATGAATGCTCGGTTGAATATGATCACATACAAACCACAGCTCGCCAAGAGGAATAGTGAAGCAGATCTTTAATTTAAGGCTAATATTGTTCAATAAGAGAAGGCAGGGACTGGCGGGGAGGGGGGGAGAGGCGGGCTCAGGATTTGCTTTTCCATAAGACCAACTCAAAAAGTCCACATCTATACATTTAAATATATAGCGAGGAGGGAGATAGTTGAAAATTTGCACAAAGTTTGCATCCAGGGACTTTTTCAAGAGTATATATTATTCAGTGATGTCTGTTCAGACTAGCAGGCCCCCTCCTCAAAAGTATGTGGCGATAAGGGGGACAGATTTCCAAAGTCAAAGTTCTTACACTGAAAGATATAACCCAAAGTGGGTATGGTTATGTGAAATAAGTACTCCCCCCTCCCCCCCCCAAAAAACTTCTTGTGTTGTAAAAAGGGAGGGCTCTCTCCCGGAGTGCTTTGTGCTTCATTCCCAAATATCCTTCATTTTCTGCCACCCAAGAAGAGGAAGCAAAGCTGGACAGAAATAGGGGGAGAGGGGAAGAAAGAAAGGGAAGGAACCAATGGTACAGTCCCATTTGCCAGTGGTTGCACTAAAGTCTGCCTAGGGCCAGTTAAAGAATTCCTCATTGCCATATCCTCAAAAGACCGGGATTGCGTCGCAAGATCATTCGTCCTCGCTATTCTGCTTCCGGAGTCACAAAATACTCATAATCCTATTCTATGGAGTCCTCCTTGAAGAAGGAAGCCAGATAAGTCTGACGTGAAGAGCCTGCTAGTTATTGGTAACCTCTACCGGTAACCTCTGAAAGCACTTCCTGAAGGAAGCAATCTCTTTTTTTTATGACCGTTAATGAGATAATAAAAGTACACCTAGTCTCAAAAACAAAGGCTGGGGCGAGATTGTGGATGAAAGGATGAGATTGTGGAGACATTCCATGGGTTAGAGGCCAGATTAACAGGAATGTTTACAAGAATTTCCTTTTGCCTCTCAAGTGAAGTCAAGGAATGGGGCAGCCAAAATCACCATTAAACAATCAGCAAATTCCTCTCTGATCTTGACCATTTCTCCAAAGAAGTTTGTAAAGTTGTTAAAAGCCTATCAGGAGTATGACATGATACCAAAATTTTAATTGGCCTCTAATTCAACCAGAAGTAGCCCAATGTTCATCTCTCTCTCATACACACAATATATATTTTTCTCAAATTCATCAAAGGTTATACTTACACACTGCTGTCTGTCATTGACATGGAGTCATCCGTCAAAGCATCGCTAGATATTTCACTGTCATTTGCACTAGTGGTTGGAGCAAAGACATAACCAGAGTTCACATGGTAAGGGTTAACAGGATCGTTCCTCTTGAAAGACCTACAGACATGGAAGAATCGGGGTGCCCAGTTATTCTCGGAACTCGGAACACAGATACACTGAAAGAGCAAATAGTAATGAGATAGTTATACAAGAACAAACAGTTCTTGGAAGTATTGTCGAAGGCTTTCACAGCCGGAGAACGATGGTTGTTGTGGGTTTTCCGTGGTCTTGGCATTGTAGTTCCTGACGTTTCGCCAGCAGCTGTGGCTGGCATCTTCAGAGGTGTGACACTGAGAGATCTCTGTCTTTTGGTGCTACACCTCTGAAGATGCCAGCCACAGCTGCTGGCGAAACGTCAGGAACTACAATGCCAAGACCACGGCAATACAGCCCGGAAAACCCACAACAACCATAGTTCTTGGAAGTCTGCCGTATCAATCACATTGGAACTCTCTTGGATGTAAACGTGTCTAGGATCACAGCCTAAGTTCTCCACACATTGCTTGTTCCATAATTATTCCAAATAACTTCACGAGCAATCCCATGTTAATATCCTAATGGCACCATCCACTGCAACTTTAGGAGGCCTGACTCAGAACATGTCTTTCTCCCCACTCCACTGAGTTCTGTGCAATTGGCTCATGGTAAGACCCACACAAGCCTGGGAGATTCAACATGCTTTGGCACCACAGATCCTGCCTGCACCATCAAGGATAAAAATAAGCCTTTAGAAGTCTTAACAAGGCACATGGGGAGGCAGAGATGCCTGTTCTACTCGCACACAAGCTTTACTCTCCAACGTGGGTCTCAAAGATTACAAAGGTCTCAATGTGGCGGAGAGAAAGCTGTCATGCAATGCCCCTCCAATATCAACACCTTTAAAGTTTTTAGTGTTCACATGGGGACTTGCTGAGAACATTTGCCGTTTTAAGCCAAACAAGTCAACTGTTTTGATAGACTGGTACATTTTTAGAAGAACTTAATTTAGGATATAAATGCTTTGCAGCAATCTGTTTCTGCGTGGTAGGACAGCATATACCTGAAACATACCAAAGCAGGCTCCGGTGTTCTGATCTCAAAGAAAAAAAAAACTCTCTAGATTTCCTTACTAGCTTGCTCCATTACTTAACTTTTTAAACGAAGTTAGTGTCTTTCCTATTCACCCTAAGGCCTCTCTTCCCATTTCGGCCCATCCTATGTGCATTTACTTCTGCAGAGAAATGAAAAATGCCAAGTCTGCTAACAAATGAGCTGTGGGACTAACTGAAATGCCCCAGAATTCAATCTCAGCCACGAATTCAAGAAATGGCTTTCGGAGCAAGCCATTCTCTAAGAAGTTCTAAGCATGTCAAAATGACACAAGCGTTTGGCCTCTTGGAGAATCTAGCACGTCTCAAAGTTGATCGATAGGCATTATGTTTAAAAGGGTATGGCAAAAAAAAAAGTATAACCCAATATGTTCATTGGTGCCAACAAGATGTTCTCTGGACCAATTCAGAAGTAATGTACTCGAAAGCATACTTTTGGGGGGGGGCTACAAAATAAACGTTCAGATTTATATCTCTACCAAGTTGGGTCAGTCACCCATTCCTTCCTTTTGTTATCTTATGCGGCTCCAATACAGCAACACAAAAGAGGGGAAGAAACAAAGGTAGAACTCTGCAGTCTCTATCCTGCCATTACGCCCTAAGGGCAAGACAGAGTTCAGGATTCAAATTACAAACGTCTGCAGGCCTATCAGAGCTCCTTGTCGCTGAAAATCTTAAAAGTTCTCATTTCCACACAGCATCAACATCTTTCAGTTCACACGCTCAGCCTACACTGAATCCGAGCCACGTCAGCCAGATGGTCCTCTTTTTAACCCACTCGCCCCTTGTCCCAGATGCCCGCTCTGCAGGAGATCAGGGGGGCACCCCTTCTTTTCAAACACAAATACACCCCCCACTTGCACGACATTCCACAACAGAAAAAACAGAGCTGGGCAACATCCCACATTTTGAAGAGGCGTGGATTTGGCGATCCAGATCCACCTGGCTCTAAAGTTCATTTTTAATCGAGATGCACTGGAGTTTAAAACGAAGAGTTACTCGGCAGCGACTTGGGAGGCATCGGCTGGGAGCGGAGGGGGGCATCATCTTAAAGTTTTTTTGTTTGAGGACAAACCATTAAAGAGAGGCTTTTAAAAACCCCAAGCCACTTGTGGAGGCTGGAGGAGGCAAGGGTTGATTTAAGTGAGCAGTTTGGCGGTCTTAATGAAAAGCAGCCCTTCCCCTTCTACCAGTATTCTAGTCGCTTTGTCTCCATTTGCCCCGGTTACCCACTTTCGACCTCTTCAGTAGTCTTTGCTCAGCTTTCTCTCAAACAACAAGTCCTTCCACCCTCCCCTTAACTCCCCTGCTGTGTTGCATTCCTCCGTTTCACGGGCAGGGGGGAAAACATGAGCCCTTGTGAAGGCTTAAGCAAAGAAAGGGGTTGGGGGGGGGGTGAGAGATGGGAGGGAGACACACAGACAGACAGCCCCTCTTCAAGTTATGACGGCAAACAGCATGACTGAAGTTCTAGGCCTCCGTCTCAAGCTGACCTTTGCAGGCGGCCGTGCTGCAAGAGAATCAGGTATTTAAGTGCAGCTGGGATCACATACTTTCCCAAAGCACACAAAGATATTTCAGTAGGAAGATCAAGACGTTTGAAAGGGGGGGGGGAGAGAGAGAGACTGGAGATAGCAAAAAAAGAGTATGAGAAGAAAGAACTCAGATCTAAAAGACAGATCGACCCCACATGTTTCCAATTGAAAGCATAGCTCCACCACTAGGAAAGAAAGGAGGGGGAGGGGAATCCAAATTTTGGACCTAAACAAGCGATGCCGCTAGCCCTCTGGATGAAGCACGCACATTTGGCAAGCCCCAATGACATTCTTTAGGACGCTGTTTTTGGTGCTGGGGTTGTGGGAGCAGAGAAGACTGAAGTCTTTACTTTTTACGACTCTCCCCGAAACCATTCCATGTCCTGCTTTAACGAAACCCAGGCCCGTTAGGCGTATTGTTGCAAAGTGTCTGGTTTCAAGATGCTCGCCATCTGTCCAGAACCAACCCTGCTGATTAAGTGGATCCTGACAAGCCTGCCTTTTAAAGTGCTTGCAAAGCTCTCGCGTTTATCATGCCAAGGTAGCAATAACGGTTTTGTTGTGCTTACACTGCATCCCTGAGGGAGTGTAAGGAAAAGTCCTTCGGTAGCTGTTGGGGAGGCCATCAAAGCCTTCGCTCCTAAAGTCCGTCAGGAGTAAGGTTTTGTCTGACCCAAGCGCAATATATTTAACATAGACCCCAAAACTAGTCCACATAAAACTCAAACCCAAGATGTTACGGAGAAAAACAATGGTTTCAGAACTTGGGCCAACTGGATGGAGAGAAAGATCTACCTATCCTCATGGCATAAAATGAGAGAAAGGGGAGAGAGAAGCTAAGTTTGCCTTGTTGAGACAGATCTGTATAGCAAACCCTCCACTTACATTAAGTAAACCAATTAGGGATGTTTTCATAAAGTTAGGGTTTTCTTTAAAAAAAAAAAAGTTGACCACACTACGATTTAATTGTAGCCAGATGCTATCAAGTTTGCCTTCAAGGAGTTTAAATTCCTGTGCAAAGCAGAGGTCTGATATAAATTTCTGCACACACACACACACACACACACACACACACACACTAAAAACAACAACAAGTCTTCAGTCTCAATGTGAAAAATGCTTTCAGCTGCCGGGTAATGGTTGTTCCCCAGCTTCGAGAAAAATGCCCTGTGTTTCTGAAAATGGAGAAGTGGCAAGTATCTAAGTCCACATGACATGTTAGGTAGTAGCTCTGTATCACAGAAGGAGATGAAAGAATCTGTCCAGGGCATCTTGGGTAACAGACAGCACAAATAGAGAATCTGTTTTTCAATTGTTTCCCTCCATGAATAGCCCCCAGCTTTACAGACCAGCAGACCTGAGTGTCACGGAGACTACCTGGAGACGACTAAATACCCAACTGAGTCTTGCTTCACGGGGTAAGGGGGGGGGGCGTGTTGAAACAAGTTGAATGCAGAAATTAGTAGAAACCTTTTTTAGCCAAGTTACATCCAGAAAGTTATTCAGTTTAAGGAAACGACAGTGGAACTTATAGATACTACTGAACACGTGCCTAGTGAATGTTTCATGCTGACAATGTTTAAAAGCAAAGCTGGCCTCCTACTTCTTTTCAGAGAGGCTAGAAGGTACATTCTCCTTTGGTTTTGTCCACCACAACAGGATTAAAAAATGAACAGAACTGGATTTTAGCAACTTCACAAAATCAGCTCCAAGGGGAAACACTTTGAGTCAGCAGAGGGCCACCTGCTAGCCTCAGCTTATTTAGAAGTCCATCTTGTTGACTATTAGAAAGCTGGCACTTATGTACACATGAACTTGTGGGTGATCTATTCAGAATCCAATGTCATTGGACTTTCAGTTCCTCTTCAGGTCCCTCAAAAGAACTAAAAAGTCAAAGGAACGGCTTCAATCTACAGAAATAATTATTGTACAGCGTTAAAAAGTAATAGCGAGAGAGGACAGGTCCCTAAACCAATGGTGAAGTCTATGCCTCGCCTCAGGAGAAGGGCTTTTTTTCAGCAGGAACGTGAACGGAGTTCTGGCACCTCTTAAAAATGGTCACATGGCCGGTGGCCCCGCCCCCTGATCTCCAGACAGAGGGGAGTTTAGATTGCCCTCCACGTGGAGGGCAATCTAAACTCCCCTCTGTCTGGAGATCAGGGGGCGGGGCCACCGGCCATGTGACCATTTTCCTTGAGGGGAATTTAAACTTTTAAAAAACTCCCCCCTTGTTCCAGCTGACCCAAAGTGACGTCATTGTGCGGTCTCGAGTTCCACCACCTCTTTTCCCAGGAAAAAAGCCCTGCTCAGGAGCCATCAAAAACAAACATGTTTATATATATTACACACAAATACACATACAGACCTTGTAGCCACACTGGAGTGGGAAGGGGCTGTCAGAAAAAGTAAAAACGTGACAGGACTAACTTTGGATTTGATCTGCAGCCTAGGAACAGAAAGCAGCCTCGTCCTCTCTGAGAAGATGACATGTTAGGGGCAATGGAGAGAAGAGATGCTTTGAACCATAGCCAAGGTAGAAGGAAGGCACTTAGAATGTCATCGTCTAGCATCAGCAACCATATAATATGAATCCAAGCCCAAACTGAAAAATACTGAAAGGAAAGGAAAAGCGAAGTTGACATCCTTTCGCCTGGGAAATCTCTTCTCGGCTAGTGCCTTTGGGCGACGTAAACATGAGCTCTTGATCCAAAAGTTACTTTCATGTACACAGCACTTCTAACTGGCGACGAAGGACTTAACAATGGTTCTTGAGGACACACCCACAGCCCCCTTGGGAGACGCTATTCCCATTTTCGAGCTGAGGCTGAGCTGTGCTGCCTTGGCCAAAGACTACACAATGAGGCCAAGGCACAGATGGAATTGCAATTCAGAGTCAAGGCCAACTTTTTTTTTTGCTAATGCTACAAGACACGTGCGGAGGATCAAAGCAAAAAAAAAAAAGCAACTCTTTGGAAAACAGGGTGAGGTAAGCCGCATATTTGCTTCATGTGGAAGTTCTGAACACTGTCCTCATTAAAGGGCTATTAATATTGTGGATCAAAAGAATGCCCTGGGTGGGTGTCTACAGGTTCGAGTGAAGCTCCCTTAGAATGAGTCTATTTTCCTTGGCTCTACTTTGGAAACAGCAAAGTGGGCAAAACATTAAAACTCATTATTTCAGTATTAAAATCAGAAAGTGAACTGCTGTCTCCTGCCTTATCATGGAGGGGAGGGGATGAGAATGAGAAGGAAAGATTGTTTAAATCCTGGAGAACAGCAGAACAGAGATGTCAGACATATGTATAGGTGACAACACTTGGAGCCCTTTAGGCAAAATAGTAAAGAGTCCAGTAGCACCTTTAAGTCTAACCAGCTTTATTGTAGCACAAGCTTTCGGGAACCACAGCTCTCTTCGTCAGATGCATGGACTCTTTATTATTTCGCAACTACAGACTAACACAGCTAACTCCTCTGGATCTATGACCTTTAGGGGAAAAGGATTTGTTAGGGCTAGAAATATAGCAACTTGCCTTTGTCTAGGAAAAGTATTGAGATGCTAGAAGATGCTTTATGGAGCCTCTGTCACCATAGAGATTTAACCAACAGGTAACACATGATCTCATTTGCACAGGTAACAAACTGGAAGAAGTCCTGTGAGATAGCTGGAGCCCCTCCAGATTTGCACTGGGGTGAGTGAAAGCCAAATCAGAACCAGCTGTTTTGCCAGCTCCATCGCTGGAAGAGACCACAAGCACAAACACCCTTCACAAGTATTGCCGCTCCTCTGAAGGGCATACAAGAAACACATCAAATGCAATGCAAGAACCCTCCTCTTAGAGGCAGACCATCATCGAAACAAGCTGAAAACAGCAGAGATGCCTGAAGCCCTTTGATGTCCATGAATCACAGAAACACTCACAAAAATTCCTGTAAACCAGATGTCAAACACTTACCAGATTGAGAAAGAAACTCCCAGAGCAAGACAGAATACACACAACAGAGGGAGACAGCAGGTCTTTTATAAAGGGGAAAGGGAGGGGGGGAAGAATAAGATGTCAGAACATTATACCATGAGGAAGAGAGAGTGAATATGATGTTGGCATTTTTGTGAAGGACTCTTTATATTCACTCTTGTCCATCTGTACCAGAAACAGCTTGGAACCCTCTACTGGTGTGGCCAAGCACATGGGCGAACACAACAGTCTCATTGAATCTGGAAGGCACACACCAGTGGGTAAAGTACTGCCCCTGCCACTTGCCTGTGCCTGAAACTTAAAGGTAGGGGTGCCAAGCCCCAGACAAAAACATGCCCCATACATATCATTTCCTTAAGTCAAACAGGTTATCACAGCATGGATTCTCTGGCTCCCTCATCACATAATTGCTTCCCATTTTCTACATGCAAGCCACATATTTCAACACTGGCTGGAGATGAAGTTGGCAAACTAGTATTTCATTACTCATTCGCATGCCTAGATGGTGCTCTTCCCAGTCCCTCTTAATGTGGTTTAAAGTGGTAACAATTAACGCATGTCTCAAAGAACAAGAGTCACTTTGAAGTTCTTTTTTGATGTCTGAAAGAGCTTTAAGAACCACAATTCTTTAATAGGAGGGGAAACAGCCCTTCCCCCGAGCCAGAGATAAAACAGCAGGGTTTGTTTTTAAAAAGTTTGGCCAAGTTTTTTTGCTAGATCTACTCTTCATGTACACAAATCTCTTACCCTGTAAGCCCAAGGAGTAAACCAAATCTAAAAGCCATTCCCAAAACAGGTATTCTTACCTGAACCCATTCTCCACAGTCTCCGTTGCTCGGACGCTTGCTGTAGCCCTCAACGTCTTACTGGACAATCCAAGTACAGAGGGCAGAAGTTTGTGTTTAAAATCTGCACAGCTCCATTCCTCTTCTTCATTCAACGTAGGGAGATAGCCACAGTCCACTTTCAAGCTCCCCAGTCCATTGCTGTTAATATACGCAGGATTTTCCCCCCCACTCCTTACATATTCAAGGTATACATCAGAAGTTAAGAACATCTGGTATGCGTTTTCCTTCATCACAGTCTGAATCTCCGTCTGCGCCTGATCAAACATTATAGAATCTATCTGCTGCTTCTTGAGAGTATCCCTTATGTAGGTCTTCGTGGCAGGCTTGAGCTGTTTGGAGACAATGCTGTTGTTCTCAATGTACCTTTTGTATATAGCTTTGGCGACTCTTACAGTTTTGGTATCCTTAAGGTCCATCTGCCTGAAGCCGTTGCAAGCAAACCAGAAGTCTAAAGTATCCACACATTTTTCCCTTTCCAGGAAGGTCCGAAAGAGATAGGCACCATCTTGATCTCCCAGTAAGGAATGCAAGGATTTGGTCCATCGGGTGAGAGGGGAGTCTGGAGAGGCGCTGCCTTCGGGTTCCCCTAGGCCGTCCTCGTTCCTCCTTGGGGTGGAAGAAACTGACATGGCCTTGAAGCTTTGGTTTTTCACGACAAACAAGCTGGCAGGCAGGTGGCATGGTGCCTCACCCTCTTCCCCTGGCACAGGGGGGCGGGGGGCATCCTCCCTGAAGCTGCCGCTGGGGTCTGGAAGGTGAGTCAGCAAGGCAGCGCTGCTCATGGTTCCTGGAGTTCCTTCTGCTCTGGCTTTTCTTTTCAAGTTCCTCCGCAATCTGCGTGCCTCTCGCTTTTCTTTCTCAAGTCAGCAGGGGATCCTCTGAGTCTTCTCTCTTGGAAAAAAAAAAAGGAGGGGGGTATTGATCTAATCAAAACCAGATCCACCCAACTTCAAAGACAAAAAGTAAACAGGCTTTTCAACTCTTCACATTAAAATAAAGAGGCAACCGCAGCTATCTGCAGCGCTAATCAAAAGTATCAGATATGTGTTTCAAAGAGAAAGAGTGAACTCTGGGCACACTTTTAACTTTGGTGTGGAAGGCGGGGGGGGGGGTAGAGAAAGCTGGAAACAAAAAAGCGAACTCTTAATTATTGCACTGCCTATAAAATCAAAACATGCGAAGGGAAAAATCCCTCTTCAACGTTTCCCTCCTACTGATGATAACATCTGAGAAGTCTCAGGAACAATGCTGAATCCCTTACATTGCACCAAAAATGCCTCTTTTTTTGCCTTCCTCCCTCCCTTCGGTAGATAACTCAAGGCAAAGAACCAAACATGCTTTCCTCAGCATCTGGTTTCCATTTCTCCCCCCCCCCCCTCAAAAAACCCTTCAACTCCTTAACATTTAGATTATGATCACCAGAAAACTCTTCTATGTACAAGGCTAGATGCCGCTTCGAAACTGCATGCTGAGAAAGTGTTTCAGAGAAATCTTGACCACAGTTGGCCTGCCTCTTTACTGAACTCACAGCCCTCATATAGATGCCTTGGAGTTGATTAAGTTGATTAATTGATGTTAAAAGACATCCACATTGTCAAAATATTGGAAAGCAAGTGACTGGCATTTTTCCCCCCTTCCACCCCTTGGATCTATCCATCCTATTTTTACACTGTTAGGTCCTTTCATGAAGGTGAATCAAGCAAAAGCTCGAGAAGAAGTTCTGCGCTTCTTTCCCACACCCTTCTCAAGGCTGCACAGCAGAACACTGGCTTTCTACACCTTGGCTTTTCAATAAAAACCAGCATCCATCCAATAAAAAGCGAGCTTACAAAACGTGCAAAGAGTTCAAAACCAAAATCAGAAGAACGAGTCAATCCCTGGCCTCCTCCATCTATGCGAACACCTCCCACACCATCCCAGAGAGATATCCACACACTTAAAAGATCCGCTGTATTTATTATCACCCCCACCTACTCCCAAGTTGGGGTTTCAAAAGCTATTTTTGGAAAGGGGGGGACAGGAAGAAAGCCCTGCTCCTTTTCTTGCAGACTACCTGGGATTGGAGCAAGCATTCCAAGCGGGGTTTATGTCCTCAGTCACTCCCCCCACTTCGGAACAGGCAACACCCCCCACCAAAAAAAAAGACCAGGAAAAAAGGCTTAAAAAATCAAATTAATTAAAAGAAGAAGAAACTGTAGTCCATGCAGCACCAATCCTTGGGGGGGGGGGTTTAAAAGCAAAATCTCCAGAAATGACGACTGACTGAAGGGGGGGGGGTCTTAAGAACCAAGAAGAGGAATGGGGGGGCAGAGAAGTCCTGAGTCGGTCGCTGCCTTCAGGACCCGTGTAGCCACTGACGCTTAAGAAAGCATGCAGCGCCTCTTATGCTACAATAAAATTGGTTAGTCTTAAAGGTGCTACTGGACTCTTTTTCTTTAGAGTGTGAACTCTAAAGGAAGGGGTGCTGATCGTAGAGGGGGGGGGGCCACACAACGCATCCTCACGACACCCCACCTACAAGCAACCCCCCTCCCCCCAGCATCCTCGATTTCTAACTCCCAGCCTTACCCATACAAAACGATCCCAAAAGAATGAAAGCAGGGGGGAAAAATCCATCCCACTTTACCGGGGCGAGTGGTTGGGGGGGGGGCGGTGTGCAGAGGACCCTGCCCCTCCGCCAGCTCGCCCCCTCTCAAAACCTCGGCGCTGCGGCTGCCACTAGCCCCCTGCTCAGGACCGCGGCTCTATCTCCTTCCCGGCCCCTGCTCGCTCGCAACTCGCCCAGAAATAGCTTTCCCCCACAACTTCAAAGCCCCAGCCAAGAGCACATCAAAGCGACCCGGGAGCGGCGGGGGAGGGGGGGAGGAGAGGCAGCGCGGGGATCACGGGCATTCTTTCCCAACTTACCATCGATCCAGGACTTCGGGGGGGGGGCTTTTTTCCTTTTCTCCCCCCGGCCCCCCTCCGCAAGAGGGGCGCGCGGCCCTTCCTTAAAACAGCCCCCCCAATCCGGTCCTGCCGAAAAGGAGAAAAGTAATCCTCAGCGTTGCACCGACCCCCCCCTCCCGTTAAATGTTCATCTTCCAACTCATGCTTCGCAATAGCATCCGTGAGAGTTTTTTTTTTAAGGGGGGGGGCTAGGACGCGATGTATCCGCGAAGAGCCGAAACGTATCAGCGGAGAGAGTTCAGCGCGATCCGCTCCTGCCTTCGCTGCCCCCTTCTTCTTGAACCGAAAAGGGGAGGGGGGAGGAAAAAAAATCAAAAGCCCTGATCCCTCCCCCCCTTCTCCTGACCCCCCACCCGCCCCCCTGCTTTCAACTCAGGTCCTGTTTCAAGCAGTCATTCCGCGCACCAAAAGTCCTCCGGGCTATTCCAACAAACACTGAGCTGTGGGTTTAACTGCGCACATCAAAGTGAACAACCGAGAGGACGGTCCTGCAAGGGAGATAAGAGGCTTTCCTGCAACACCTTCTCCCTTTAAAAACAAAATAAAAAAAGGCTCGGTTCTCACGGCTTGGGTACGTTAGGCGAGGCGCCCGCGCTACGTGCCGCCTGCAAGCGGGGGCTTGGGGAGGCGAATGCCCCCCCTCGGCCCTTGAGGGCCTTTTCTTTTTGTGTGTGTTTTATACCGAAGCTTTTAGACTTGGAGAAATACAGCATTTTTTTTTTTTGCCTCTTGAGTTGTTACTAAGTTGCCAGGACCTTATCAAAGGGAAACAATCTCTAGCCAACTCCCCCAGGCTTTGGAACGTCAGAAGTAAGTGATCCTGCCGCCCCAATCGTATTATCCCTGCAATTCTCTCAGTGCGGCAGGAACCTTAAAGGGACAGGCAACATTCCCTCCTCTCCCCCCTCCCCATTCTCCCCGCCTTTAACCCTTTCTTTGCTCAATCCACTCAACCCTTTCTTTGCAAACTATCCTTCCTCCTCACCCCCAAGCCCCCCTCCCCCATGAGATAAAGATCAATTGCTGTTTGAACTCTCTTCCTTTTCTTTTCCCATACAATGCATGCCTCTTTTGGAGGCATACCTCCGTGCCCGCTCCCCGCGCCCCAGCGTGCCTTTTTTTTTCCTTTTTAAAGTTTCATGTAAGAAGAAAATTGGCCTTTTCCTTTTCTTTTTATTCTGCATCTTAACTAAACAATATCTGATTGTAATATAACTGGCACACCAACAGAACTCTGTTCACCCCCCCCCCCCCATATGTTAAATATTAAACAGACACGGAATGCTTTAGAAAAGACTTGAGAGTAGACACAAGATTCTAATTAGAGATTGGATCTGGCGAGCAGGTTTCGGGCCAATTCACCTCCCTTCCCCCATTATAGCTCCTTTATGAAGTTGGATCTGTTGTCTTTTAGGGTTATTTAATGGGCAGTCCCAGAACACAGAAATCCAAAACCTCTGAACTTTATAGAAATTCTAATGCCATAATGCATTTGAACTTGGTGGCTCCAGTCTGGTTTTTTTTTCCCCTCTTTGCTTTAATTTGCTCCTTTTTAAACTCAAACACACTCCCCCCCTCTTGTCTCCATCTATGCGCTTATTTCAGGGATTTATTTTTTTAATTGCATTTCGGGAACAAGCAAGACTAATAAGCATGCATGAAACTTGGCAACTGGTGCCTTTTTTGCCTCAATAGTAGAAAGATTGTCCTTAATTATATTATTATAATTAGTTTTTATCATGCAGCCCAAAGACCCTGTGGCTGGGGGCTGTACAAATGGACAGGGAACCACAGGACCTATTCGCCCCCCTCTTAAATGGAAATCCTCAAAAGAATATTCGCTTACAGCCTGACCTTATGGATGTTTACTCAGAAGTAAGTTCCACGGAGTCCAAAGTGAATTCTTCTCCAGAAAGTGTCATTGGATGGTTTGTAGCCTGGGAATGATGATACACACTTCTTGGAAGTAAAGCCTGTTGAACAAAGAGAGGGTTACATGTCCCATATTCACATGTACTATTACTATTTACTTACGTTGCTCCTTATTATGTGTCAGGTGCACTCCCAAAGTTTTTCAGATCTTTTAGTGGCATTCATTTACATAAATTACCCTCTGCAATAAGAAACCTGATTTTCAAAGGTGGAAGCCTCTACCGAAACATAGTGGTAATAGAATTTGGAATGATGAGCTTTCATGTTTCGTCCACGTTTATTTGGAAGTATAGTTCACCAAGTTTAAAAAGGCTAATTACAGTGATTCCCAAAACGTGTGTTGCAAGCATGCCTTGAAAACTTAAACCAGAATTAATGCATCCGCTAGTAAGATTGCCAACCTCCAGGTGAGATCTGGAGATCTCCTGGAATTACAACTGATCTCCATACTACAGAATTCGGTTCCAATGGAGAAAGTGGCTACTTTATCGGGTGAATTCCCTTGAGGTCCCTCCCCAAATCTTGCTGTCCTCGGGCTCTATCCCTAAATTTATTTATTTATTTATTTATTGCATTTCTAGACTGCCTTCCCCGTCAGATGGGCTCAGGGCGGTGTAACAGCATACAATTTGTAACATACAGTTTAAAAACAATAAAAACATTATAAATGAACATGAAAACACTGTTCCATATACAATCTCCAGGAATTTCCCAAACCAGAGTTGGCAACCCTCTCTGTGCCCCTTAGCTATGGCGGCACAGGAATCCACGGCTGTAGCTTGTGCTGTAACTACAGGAGACTTTCAGAAGCATCCCCGATGTCCAGAAAGCATTCCCCCCCCCCAAAAAAAACCCTGACTCTCTAAGCAAAAAAGAGGACGTGGCGAGACAATATTAACTGGGCATGGTCTCAGTTACCAGGAGGACACCTGCTCATTGTTCTGTGAGCCAATCATGATAATAAACTTGCATTTTTTGGAATGTAAGAATGGAGTGCGTGCTCCACTTCGAATTCAAGAATATCGGGGGGAAGCTCCCTGCAGCCCAGGCCTCATATATTTGGAATACACAAATATGTAAAAGATTGCTGCTAGTTGCTGCTGGTTTCTGTGCATGTTCACATAAACAAGAGTCTTGCAGAATACACATTTATTCTAGCATAAACCTTTGTGGATTAGAACCATAGACACACGTTTGCCAGTTGAGGACTCACCTCATGTATCTGATGAAGTGGGCTCTAGACCATGAATGCTGTTTTGTTACAACAGACCAACATGGCAGTAGGAAAAGAGGAAGACCTAAAACGAGGTGGCTTAATAGAGGAAGCCACGTCCTCCCGTTTGCAGGATCTGAGCAAATGATAGGACGTTTTGGAGGTCTTTCTTTCATAGGGTCGCCATAGGTCAGAGGCGCCTTGACGGCACATAACACACAGCATGGATAGTCCTGTGTAATTTGTTGCCTATGCAAGCTTAGTTCCACTGTGTTCAAGTGGTTCAGTTGTACAAGTGTGCGTACAAACTCTTAGATGGAGCTCAATGCTAGACGGAGCCTATCGAAACCAACAGGATTGCGGCTTTAATAGCCCCAACGGGCACTTTACAGAAAGCAGCCTCTCTTAAACAAGGGCAAGAGTCCAGTAGCACCTATAAGACTAACAAAATTTGTGGTAGGGTAGGAGCTTTCGTGAGCCACAGCTTCACTCATGAAAGCTCCTACCCTATCACAAATTTTGCTAGTCTTATAGGTGCTACTGGACTCTTGCTCTTTTCTACTGCTACAGACAGACTAACCGCTACCCATCCTGATCTCTCTTAAACAAGGTGAAAGTGAGTAGTACAGCACAAATACAGCATCACGTGGCACCTACTTCCCAAAAATCATTTTAGGTTTCCTTCTTTGTGAATCTCTGCTAGGTCATGCAAACACTCCATGTCATCTGTAATTAAGCAAACATTTATAACTACAAGGGTGCATTTCTATTGCTTCTGAATGCGTTTCACACACGCCACTCCCAGCAAAGGGGAACTGTATAAGATTTCCACCGTGCAAAGTTCAAAGCTGGGATGGTTCCCTACCGTCACTATTATTAAGGTGCTTATTCAGATACAAGCCCTAAAGGGATGTCGCAAGAGGTCGACGAGGGTAAAATACATTTTTCCAAACGCTAAAGTTACAGCATCCGATTAAGCGAGTTCTGATTCCAGACATTTTTGTTAGCCTCCAAGGTGCCTCTAAAATCCTCTTAAAATTAGGGGAGGGGAGTATCTGTCCCTATTGGCAAGATAAGGACAGATCTCTTCTCCTCCTTTCTCATTATGTCTTCATTTGGACCAGAACTTCGGGCAGATGTAAATATTTGTAATCAGGGCTTTTTTTCTGGGAAAGGAGGTGGCGGAACTCAGTGGTGGAACTCAGGACCACACAATGATGTCACTTTGGGTCAGCTAAAACAAGGGGGGAGTTTTTTAAAGTTTAAATCGCCCTTGGCGAAGATGGTCACATGGCTGGTGGCCCCGCCCCCTGATCTCCAGAGGGGAATTTAGATTGCCCTCTGCACCGTGGCGCGGAGGGTAATCTAAACTCCCCTCTGTCTAGAGATCAGGGGGCGGGACCACCGGCCATGTGACCATTTTCAAGAGGTGGTGCCCCTGGTAGACCATGTGCACACGCAAAGTTCACTACTATCTGGCAGTAATGTGGACAAGATCCAAACCATAATACACCCAAACTATACAATATATTAAAACAAAGTTCTTCCAGAAATGTTAAGGTATCATTCATATTCCTATGTTAATTGGTCTCCTAGACAGTTTACAGGAGGGAAGTCAGCATGGTATCACCTGATTTTGTCAGATCTCGGAAGCTAAGCAGGGTCAGGAGATCACGAAGGAAGACTGCAGAGAAAGGCAACGGCAAACCTCCTCTGCCTCTAACTGGCCTTGAAAGCCCTTGTTGCAGTCACCACAAGCTGGTTGCGACCTGACAGCACATATGTATATAAATAAATAGTTTACAGCTATGGTCTCGAGATACTACCATCAATCTTTCCGCCTGCTACAATTAATAATGCTATTCTATATATGGCAAATACGTCTGTTGTCCAACTGTCCAACACTTATTATTGTATAATCAGACGAACCTCTGTAAGAAACCAACTTTGCAAAGTGGAATCTCTTCCTAGAGCCATTATAAAGGGGAAAGTATAAAATGTCATGTTTATTCTTTTACCGCCACAGCCAAGGAACACACACAGCAACAATGATCTAACAGAGCATCAGAGAATCTGCCATCAACATAAGCCACTGAAATTATAGTCTTTTTGCCTTTCTAAGGGAAGGGAAGGTTAAGGTCAAAAATATGCTAGGCAACAAAAGTCACACTTGAAAGAAGCATACCATCTGGAATGAAAGTAAGCCAGTGCGGGCTGGTACGGAGTACCAGTAACAAAGTGGCCAAAGTGGTATCTTCCATCTTCTGCTTTGAGCCTATCAAGAGAGATTGTACCAGGGCTTTTTTTCAGGGGGAACGTGGTGGAACGGAGTTCCGGCACCTCTTAAAAATGGTCACATGGCCGGTGGCCCCGCCCCCTGATCTCCAGACAGAGGGGAATTTAGATTGTCCTCTGCACCGTGGCGCGGAGGGTAATCTAAACTCCCCTCTGTCTGGAGATCAGAGGGCGGGGCCACTGGCCATGTGACCATTTTTAAGAAGTGCCGGAACTCTGTTCCACCGCGTTCCAGCTGGAAAAAAGACCTGTTTGTAATTAAACTTGAAGTGACTCATTTTAGGTGGGTAGCCGTGTTGGACTGCAGTCGAACAGCAGGATTTGAGTCCGGTGCCACCTTAGAGACCACCAAGATTTTTCAGGGTATGAAAAAGGGAGCTCTGATTCTCTGAAGCTTATACTCTGAAAATCATGTTGGTCGCTAAGATGCCACCAGACTCAAATCTTTTAAGTGACTCTGCACCAATGTACTTCCTAGATACAATGGGCCAATAGCCGAAAGAGCGTATTAGATTTGGGCCGAATCCACACTACCTATTTGTTTCCGTGGCTTTTTCGCAATTGGCGCACTATTCATGCAGATACTCGCACGCTTTCCCATTCCGTGTGTTCCCCGCCATCACCGCACCACTATTGCGCCTTCCCTCCAAACCACGTGATATTCGCGGAAATCCGTTTTCTTCCCTTTTTTTTAACAGTGCATAATGGTCGGTATACCGGTAAACCAACTGTAGTGAGCAGCGATTTGCGCGGGAAAAGAAACAGTCACCGGAGCCCATCAAAGATAAGGGGGAGGGTACATTGCCACTTCTCAAAATTCAAGATATCGGTATACCGGATAATTGTGATGTACGGCAGAGGCAGAGGATGGAACCGCCCACGGTAATGCTTTACTTGGTGGCATGTGGAGAACTGATTGCGCCATGAAGACACACTGGAAGGGTGGATGTGAGGATGCACAGCCTGGTAGCGGAATAAAGTCGATTGCCACGACAGCGCAAGATAAGCGGAAGATGAGTGAGTGTGGATTTGCCCTTGAAGTCTTGAGGGTAGAAGATAGGAACCAGGTCTGGATTTTAAAAGAATTCTAATCATTTTAATGATTCTAAAAAAATCATTGCCCTGATCATTTCCCATCCGAACGGTGTGGGAATCTTCCCGTTCAGAGAGGAACAATGCATAAGAAATGTGCCCTGCCGGAGTTCCTCTTTGGCCAGCCAGGCCAGGGTAATTTTTTTCCAGGCTGCAAGATTTGGAGAGAAAAAAGCAGAAGCGGCGGGGGCCTTCGCTTTACAAAGCAGGCTACTTGTCATGTCCATTCCAATACTAATGCTGTTTAAATCAATGGTTCATGCTGTACCTTCATATCCTATTACCAGTGCCATAAATGTTTCCTCTGTTCAATTATTTCACAGAATAATTGCAGGTGTCTTTCTAGCAAACTGTAGAAACTTTCAGTCCTCATGACCTTGTATACCCCTCACTCCTGTTCATCACTATGTCTTGCTTTCCAGTGACTCAACTTGATAGTACAAATAGGCGAGATGTTCTCACCCAGAGCACAGGCCAAAATCATGTTTATTATTGGGAGGGGGAAGGAGCAAACGTGTGTGATAAGAAAAAAGGTTTTTCCACAAGTTCTCATCCCAGTCCATTTTTGCTCTTACTGCTTAGATGCTTACCTTGCTTCTGAGTAATCCTATGGACATACACATGGAAATGATTTGATTTCTGAATAAATCCATTTAACCAGGGGCCTGGGCTTCTTGTTGCAACCGTACTGGTGCCATATCCTGTCACCCATAGCCTGACACTACCCTTTCCCTGCGATCGCAACCAAGTTAACTCGGAGGGGAAGCTACAGATTTCCAAGGAGCAGGACGGGCGGCAGCCGCACGCGGAGACCGTCGGCGGACTCCGCTCCCTCGCTCGCTCCGCGCCCGAAAGCGCGCGGCGGGCGTCGCCTCGGCACTTCCCATTGGCCCCTCGGCCAGCTCTGCTTCTCCGATTGGCCAGTCCGAGGAAAGCGGCCGCGCGGCCGGGCCCGCGACGGAGCCATTCGCCAGCAGCGCGCGGAGGAGCGGCCGCCCTTCCTTGAGGAGCTCCCGAGCGCTGCGGCTGGGCGGGCCGGCCGGCCTCGGTCGCCCAGAGGAGGCGGGGTGCGGGGATCGCCCTCGGAGCCGAGCCGCGTAGAGACGCCGAGCGGCTTTTGGGATCGCAGGAGAACGGAAGCGCGACCGATGGGGTTTGATAAGCGCGTGCAAAAGCAGCGAGGGGATGGTTTCCGGGCTCCTTTCTCTCTTATGAGGAGCCTTCGCATAGGCGGTGAGCAGAACCAGAACCCCCCTGGTTTTGCACGTGGCGATCTGTCCTCAGTGAGCTTGTGTGCCTACAGTCGCTGCACCCGGCGGCTGGCTCTATGCTGGCGGGCACATGCCACACACCCTCACAACTAGGGTTGCCAGCCTCCAGGTAGTGGCTGGAGATCTCCCGGAATTACAGCTGGTCTCCAGGCCACAGAGACCAGTTCACCTGGAGAAAATGGCAACTTGGGGGGGGGCTCTATGGAATTATGCCATGCCGAGGTTCTTTCCCTCCCCAAACCCCACTTTCTCCAGGTTTCATTCTCCAGATCTCCAGGAATTTCCCCACTTGGAGCTGGCGACCCTACTCACAACACAGATTAGTTCCAGAAAGTCCGAAAAGGGCTTCAGGGCCCCTTCTCACACCTGCAGCCGCAACGGAGCTGCTTCACATGGTGCCGCCGCGTTCTTAGCTTTGATACTGAAACCACGCAGGATCAGCCTCAGGATCTTGCCCCACTTGGCCTTTGCCCTCCCTGGATTTGATTATTGGCAGGGCTGCTGAGAGCCTCCACCACGCCTTTGCCCACCATTGCACCACCCACTCCCATGGAAACAAATCCCAGCACTTGCGACCAAGGGGGTTCAGGCTGGCTTTGGTAGGTTCCAGGCAGGATTTTCATCAGCAGGGGACACTTAAAACTATCAAGGGTCAAGGACAGCCCTGGCTCCTCCATTCCAGGAGTGTGCAAGCACATGGATCACCAGGAAGTTGCTTCTGAATCATCACAAAACATTTTGCTGTTGCCATCTACAGCAGACGCAAGGCAGGAGACCGCTGTCTATTAAATACAAGAAGCAGGGCCTTCTCGGGTGTGGCACCTCTGCTGCGGAATGCCCTCTCCCAGTAAACTGTCTAGATCCAGATTTGATGAGCTTCCAGTCAGTTCAAAATCTGTTTGTGCAGCTGGGCTTTCTGTTACATAGAATGATAGAAACATCAGAGTTGGAAGGGGGCTTGCAGACCATCTAGTCCAACCCCCTGCCCAACACAGGAACAGCCTAAAGCACCCCCCACAAGATTTCCTCCAGCCACTCCTTGAAGACTGCCAATGAGGGGGAACCCACCACATACCTAGGCAGCCAGTTCCAGTGCTGAACTAGTCTATGTGAAGTTTTTATCTAATGACCAGCCAGTACCTTCCCTCCTGTACTTTAAGCCCATTGTTTCCAGTCCTATTCTCTGCTGCCAGCAAGAACAGGTCCCTTCCCTCCTCTAAGTGACAGCCTTTTAAATACTTAAAGAGAGCAATCATGCCGCCCCTCTACTCCTATCCAAAGTGATCATTTCAAAGTCCCTCAGACTTTCCTTGTAGGGCTTGGTCTTCAGGTCCCTGATCATCCGGGTTGCTCTCCTCTGCACCCACTCCAATTTGTCCTTTTTGAAATGAGGCCTTCAGGATGGCACACAATACTCCAGATGGGGCCTGACCAGTGTGGTCTGTAGCGGAACAATGACACCCTGTGATTTGTTGATACACCCCAAGATTGCATTCGCCTCTTTTGCTGCTGCATCACACTGACTGCTCATATTTAGCTTCCCATCCACCTGTATCCCAAGATCTTGTTCACACACACCGCTACCCAGAAGTGTATCCCCAGGGCTTTTTTTCTGGGAAAAGAGGTGGTGGAACTTTGGGTCAGCTGGAACAAGGGAGTTTTTTAAAGTTTAAATTGCCCTTGGTGAAAATGGTCACATGGTCAGTGGCCCTGCCCCTTGATCTCCAGCGGCATGGAGGGCAATCTAAACTCCCCTCTGTCTGGAGATCAGGGGGCGGGGCCACCGGCCATGTGACCATTTTTAAGAGGTGCCAGAACTCCGTTCCATCGCGTTCCAGCTGATAAAAAGGCCCTGTGTATCCCTCATCCAGTATGCATGCTTTGCCGTTTTATTATCCAGGTGGAGAACCCAGCATGTTAAATAGCATCTTATTCAAATCTCTGCACTTTCCCAGGGTGTTCCAATCTTACTGAATCCAATCCCTGTCTTCAAGGGTGTTTGCTACTCCTACCAGTTTGGTGTCATCTGCAAATGTAATTCATTCACCCCCTCATCCAGATCATTTATAAAAATATTGAAAAGCACTGGCCCCAGGATCAAACCCTGTGGCCCACCAGAGGGCATCTCCCATCAATCAGACGTTCCCCATCCATCTAACCATCCTAGAGTCCAGTCCTCCAGTTTATCCATCAGCACATCATGAGAAACCTTGTCAAAAGCTTTACTGAAATCCAGATAAACGACCTCAACAGCATTCCCACGATCTAGTAAGCCTGTCACTCCATCATAGAAGGAGATGAGGTTGGTCTGGCAGGACCTGTTGGGGACAAATCCGTGCTGACTTCTCCGTATCACCGTGACATCCGTCAGATGCAGAGCTTTTTTTCTGGGAAAAGAGGTGGTGGAACTCGGTGGGTTGCCAGCACAGGGGGCAACTCTTGGCAGGAGGTGGTGCCCCTGGTCCCACACGTGCGCGCAAAGTGTACACATTCTCCCAGGGCCGATGACGTCACTTTGGGTCAGCTGGAACAAGGGGGCAGTTTTTTAAAGTTTAAATCACCCTCGGCTAAAATGGTCACATGGCCGGTGGCCCCACCCCCTGATCTCCAGACAGAGGGGAGTTTAGATTGCCCTCCGCGCTGCTCCCCTCTGTCTGGAGATCAGGGGGCGGGGCCACCAGCCATGTGACCATTTTCAAGAAGTTCCAGAACTCCATTCCACCGCGTTCCAGCTGAAAAAAAGCCCTGGTCAGATGTTTGCAGACTGACCCCTTTGCTATCTCCTCCAGTATCTTCACGGGGACAGCCGTCTGGCTGACTGGCCTGTAGTTCCCCGGATTGTTCTTTTTTTCTTTCTTGAAGATTGAAGAACATTTGCCCTCTTCCAGCCAATGGTTGGCTGGGTTTATTTTGCTGGTGTTGTCATGGGGTGCGCTATTCCTGTTTGGGCCTGTAATTTTTTCCTTCGTTGTTCTTGCTTGGTTTCGCTGCTTATTCTCTATGCACCATACTATTGTGGGGCTGATCAGAATCATTTGGTATGGTTGTGTTGAGATTTGGATATACATATACATGTGTGTATATACGTATGTTGTGAGCCACTCCATGGGCCATTTGGTTTAATATAAACACATAAAATGTAAAGCCCGTGGCAGACAAGACTGGCTCCAGTGCTGCCTCTCCTGAGCCCACAGGAGTGGGTGGAATTCTGGGCCCATGAGAGTTAGAGCCAAGCTACAAGTGACGCCTGACACAGGTTGGACACTTGTCAGCTTCCCTCAAGTTTTGATGGGAAATGTAGGCGTCCTGGTTTTACAGCTTGGCTCTCCATTACAGCTGCAAGACCAGGATACCGGCATTTCCCATCAAAACTTGAGGGAAGCTGACAAGGGTCCAACCTGTGTCAGGCGTCACTTGTAGCTTGGCTCTTAGTGTCCGTTGGAAGGAAAAGGAGGCTTTGGGGGAATAGCTGAGAGAGACGGGTTTTGACTCTGCTAAGGAGAGGCAGCAGAGATATTGCTGGATGATTCCAAACCTGTTCTGTCACACTGAACCATTCTCTGTTTAACTCCTATTTGTTTACTAGCTTAAAATCCATTCACTTCTATGTTCCATCTTGTAAATAAAAGATCTCCCCCACCCTCGTTTTAACCATGGCCAGCTTGAAATTGTGGACTGAAGGAAAATATCTCTCACACAGGCCTCAAACGGTCTGGTCATCATGACCAGTGGGCCACATTTAACTATATATAGGGTTCCCTATTCCCCAGTAGCCCTGGGTTGTAGCTGGGTGAAGGAGATAAAAGGTAAAGGTACTGAGTCATTACTGGCCCATGGGGGGACGTCGCATCACGACATTTTCATGGCAGACTTTTGATGGGGTGGTTTGCCATTGCCTTCCCCAGTCATCTACACTTTACCCCCAGGAAACTGGGTGAAGGAGATACATACATGGAACTGGCTGCCTGTCTGGTGGAGCCTCTGGAAGAGGAGAGAGGGGGCCCTGTGAGGATTTGGGTCAGGGCTCTCTGCCTGTTCTAGTGGAGGAGGTGACCCAGCCTTTACCTGCCTGGGAGGCCCCAAACCTGTGAAGGGAGCTTTGGGGTGGGTGGCAGCGTGTGAAAGGCTTTGTGAGAGGTTGTCGCCATAGAGTAGGTTTGCCAGCTCCAAGTTGGGAAATTCCTGGAGATCTGGAGAGTGAAACCTGGAGAAAGTGGGGTTTGGGGAGGGAAGGACCTTGGCATGGCATAATTCCATAGACCCCCCCCCCAAGTTGCCATTTTCTCCAGGTGAACTGATCTCTGTGGCCTGGAGACCAGCTGTAATTCCAGGAGATCTCCAGCCACCACCTGGAGGCTGGCAACCCTACCATAGATCCATATACTAGTAGGGCTTTGTGCAGCTACATACCATAGAGTTTCATGTGAATCCAAAAGCGTCTTGAGATGCAATGACATGCAGCTGAAAACTATGGATGCCATTTGGGTAAATCTCATCCTCCCCATTCTCCTGGGAGTTGCCAGCCCTTGGCATCTAGGATGCAGCCTTAGAGGCTACAGAGTTATTACTATGCTAGTGAAGAAAACATCCTCAGTACCAGTAGGGATCTCCCTGCGAAACCTACATGAAGAAAGCAAGATGTGGGCTTTGGATGTCCATCATTTCTCCAAAGTTTCTTACCGTTCCCCTGGACCACTTCTCTTCCTCTGGATAGGGTTGCCAGATGAGGTCCGGCTGAATACTGGACCCTGAGGGGAGACTACTTCACCAGTAGTTGTTTCAAATCTTCACTACTATCTGCCAGTAATGTGGACAAGATCCAAACCAAAATACACCCAAACTATACGATATATTAAAACAAAGTTCTTCTAGAAATGTTAAGGTGCCATTCATATTCCTAGATCCGGAGGAGTTAGCCATGTTAGTCTGTAGTAGCAAAATCGAAGAGTCCAGTAGCACCGTTAAGACTAACCAACTTTACTGTAGCATAAGCTTTCGAGAATCACAGTTCTCTTCGTCAGATGTGTCACGCATCTGACGAAGAGAACTGTGATTCTCGAAAGCTTATGCTACAGTAAAATTGGTTAGTCTTAAAGGTGCTACTGGACTCTTTTTACTCATATTTCTATGTCAGTCATTTATTATTACAGCAAAAGCCAGTAAAACCAAACAAATCTGCGATAAAAAAGATAAGTTATTACGTCAGAGCATAACAATCAGATCAGAGCATTAATGCTGGAAGAATTGATGAAATAAAAACAATGAAGATAAAAGAGAGTCAAGAAAAAATGGTAAAAGCAATTATACCACATTTTCAGCTAAAAGGAGTCTGCAGTTCCTAATGGCCAAGGAACAGAATCGGGCCACAGCATAAGTCACTGAGCTCTCAGTGTATTCTAAGGAAGTTGCGCAAGATTTCTGGTCTAAAGTCGAGATAGGACTGCAAGGGGTTAAATTTAGACAAGAGAGGCCATATAAGACAAGCCCTTTCCTCTTGATATAGTTCGCAGAATAAGAGAGCATGAGTGACTGATTCCACCATGTTGGTCATACAAGCAAATTTACCCTGCAAACATATTCCTATGTTAATTGGCCTCCTAGACAGTTTACAGGAGGGAAGTCAGCATGGTATCACCTGATTTTGTCAGATCACGGAAGCTAAGCAGGGTCAGGAGATCACGAAGGAAGACTGCAGAGAAAGGCAACGGCAAACCTCCTCTGCCTCTAACTGGCCTTGAAAGCCCTTGTTGCAGTCACCACAAGCTGGTTGCGACCTGACAGCACATATGTACATACATAAATAGTTTACAGCTATGGTCTGGAGATACTACCATCAATCTTTCCGCCTGCTACAATTAATAATGCTATTCTATATATGGCAAATACGTCTGTTGTCCAACAGTCCAGCACATATTATTGTATAATCAGACGAACCTCTGTAAGAAACCAACTTTGCAAAGTGGAATCTCTTCCTAGAGCCATTATAAAGGGGAAAATATAAAATGTCACGTTTATTCTTTTCCGCCACAGCCAAGGAACACACACAGCAACAATGATCTAACAGAGCATCAGAGAATCTGCCATCAACATAAGCCACTGAAATTACAGTCTTTTTGCCTTTCTAAGGGAAGGGAAGGTTAAGGTCAAAAATATGCTAGGCAGCAAAAGTCATGCTTGAAAGAAGCATACCATCCAGTGCGGGCTGGTACGGAGTACCAGTAACAAAGTGGCCAAAGTGGTATCTTCCATCTTCTGCTTTGAGCCTATCAAGAGAGATAGTACCAGGGCCTTTTTTCAGCAGGAATGCGGTGGAACGGAGTTCCAGCATCTCTTAAAAATGGTCACATGGCTGGTGGCCCCGCCCCCTGATCTCCAGACAGAGGAGAGTTTAGATTGCCCTCCGCACCGCTCGGCAGCATGGAGGGCAATCTAAACTCCCCTCTGTCTGGAGATCAGGGGGCGGGGCCACCGGCCATGTGACTATTTTCGCTGAGGGTATTTAAACTTTAAAAAACTTCCCCCTTGTTCCAGCTGACCCAAAGTGATGTCATTGTGCGGTCCTGAGTTCCACCACCTCTTTTCCCAGAAAAAAAGCCCTGGATAGTGCTGATAAGCAACTTCAACTACTTTCACCCCATTATCATCTCAAAGATTGAGGGTGGTTGCAAGCCATCAATTGATCAACATCATGATGCCCACAGGCACCATAATGGGCATCATGCAATATAGATTATAACTCATCCTCAGTACTTGGAATAGGAAAAAGTAGAGAAGTTAAATATAGGGGTGTAAGTTCTGCAGATCTGCTTGTTGTTTTGGTTGTCCCTTAGCCATCAGAGCTGCCTTTGCAGACTTTGTTTAAGCCCAGGTCTGTCCCAATTACGTATAAAAAGATCTGCTTTTCCAAGCAAAGCAGAACTATGAGTCAGGGCCGGATCGAGGGGGGGCAGGGGGGTAGCCTGCCCCCAGTGCCGCCAAAGGGGGGCGCTGAGCGTGGCTGCCAGCTGCTGGGAGCGCACCGTGGCTTGCCGTGGGGGAGGCTGAGCACAGGGTTGGGAGGCCCTCGCCTGCCCTGCCGATGGGGTGGCTGGCAGCTGTGTCCGGTGCCCCCTCTTTGGTAGCGCCAGGGGCAGGCTACCCCCCTCCCCCCCTCGATCCAGCCCTGACTCATAGGTCTGCTTTGCGTGGAGTGCACAATATTATGCATGCTCCCCTGTTCTGCTATTTCTAAGTTAACACACTGTACCACCACCAGTGTTCCTGTTAATGTGCGCAACTGCTCACAGCTTCTCAGCTGTAGTTCACAGGTACTAACTAACTTTACCTGCAGAGTAATTTAGTTTGATACTCGGAAACCATGTATGAATGATGACTTGCATTTTTTTTTCTAAGTGAGAACCAATACAAATTAAAGTAGTTTATAGTTTGTATGTTTTATATTTTTTTTTATTTTTTTTTAAAGGAGGTGCACTTATGACTTTAATGCTACTTGTTGTTTTGGCTCCTGAAGTAGATTTTTGGCTCACAACACTGCACAGCTTAGAGGGAACATTGACACACACACACCCATTTTCTCTGCAATTCAGTTTGGATGTTGTACATGAGCACAGCTGGGAGGAAAAGCAGCAGAGAGGGGTGAGCTACAGGGAAGTAAGCTTTAGGCATATGGTAGATTCCTTTTCCCTGGACAGGAATACAACTTTTGCTCAAGAAATTGGATCTGCTGCCACCATCCTGCTGCTTATACATGACTGGGGTACACCTGAGTGTACACAAATGGGTCTGCCACAGCCATCATCCAGCCTAGTTTGGCTCTGAGAAGCTATTGCTGCAAGGATAAGAGAGATGGACACTGGGATGCAGTGACAGAAGCAGGGACAAATGGAGTCTAGTGCGGGAGACCAACTTTAATTCTGGGTGCCTGTGGTTGCTCTTTCCCTTTACAGAGAGGAGTATGCCTTTACTGTCTGCCTTACCAGCAGAAATCAAAAGGCAAAGATCTTCCTGACATTTTTATTAAAATGTATAAGCTACTTTTCTGCTACAAGGTCCTCAAAGTGGCTTACAATAAATACAAACTAGATCACATCAAATATACCAAAAATAACAAATTCAGCAGCAGTTGTACAGCAATGTTTCATTTCAGCTAATAAAAAGAACCAACTCTTGGGTCTCAGAAGTCCCAGTGGAATGTGGTATAGTGTTTAAAGTAAAACTTGGGAGTCGTAGGTTCCAATCTCCACTCTGCCATAGAAGTTTACGAAGTGATCTTGAGCCAGTTGCGCACTTTCAGCCTAACCTACCTCATAGAGGAGACGAGAACAATGTAAGCTGCTTAGGGAGAAAGGTGAGGTATAAATGAATAGTATATACAAGTACTTAATAACTTTTATCAAGGTCTATCTTGGGAGAGGATTCCATAATACATGCTCCACCATGGGTAAAGTCCAGGGCCGTTTACACGCTACTCGCCTTCATCCGGAACGGGGCGCAACATCTGAAAAACACATGGACGATAGCATCTTCTCACGCGAGTTTTGCACAACGTCACGCAAAACTCGCGCAAGAAGACGCTATCTTCTGCATTATTTCCGCGACGTTGCACCCCGTTCCAGACGAAAGCGAGTAGTGTGGAAACGACCCAAGTTTTGGTAGAAGACAGCTTTACTTCAGGTGCTGATGGTGTGGTACCCACAGCACCATTTCTCTAGCTCGGGGTTCTCCAACAAGTAACTTACGAGCTATTGTCGAAGGCTTTCACGGCCAGAGAACGATGGCTGTTGTGGGTTTTCCGGGCTGTATTGCCGTGGTCTTGGCATTGTAGTTCCTGACGTTTCACCAGCAGCTGTGGCTGGCATCTTCAGAGGTGTAGCACCAAAAGACAGAGATCTCTCAGTGCCACCATCAGGAACTACAATGCCAAGACCCCGGCTATACAGCCTGGAAAATCCACAACAGCCAACTTACGAGCTATCAGTAGTTTGCCAGTTGCACAATACCTCGTGCATCCCCTAGAAAGACCCAAGAAAAAAATGGCAAAAAGATCTGCTCTAACTTTTTTTTTTTCAAAGCTCTTATTTCATAGGATTTTTCTCTTTGCTAAAATTTATAGCTTCATTTATGGCTCTCTTTCTAGTCCACTTTCTGTTTCTAAGACAGAACATAACTTGGTAACATGCTGGAGGAGACACAAATTAGCTTGGGGTATTTTTAATTAATCAGAAGTAGCTCTCGTTAAAGGCACGGTTTGTGATCCTTGCTCTACCTGATCTTCACATGAAGAATGCATAGAGGGAAGCACCCACCTGTTGATCATATTGGGATATAGCTAAAAGACTTCTATGTATTATGAAAAGTTAGAGATTTTAATGCCTGAAGAATTTGGGGAGGGGCTATGTCATAGTTCTGGGACAGCCATGCCAAATGCTTTTATTTCCATGTATGTGTTATGTGCCGTCAAGTTGCCTCCGACCTATGGCGACCCTATGAAGGAAAGACCTCCAAAATGTCCCCTTATTAACAGACTTGCAAATCCTGCAAATTGGAGGACGTGGTTTCTTTTATTGAGTCAAGCCATCTCATTTTAGGTCTTCCTCTTTTCCTGCTGCCTTCCACTTTTCCTAGCATTATTGACTTTTCCAGTGAATCTTGTCTTCTCATGATGTGACCCAAGTATGACAGCCTCAGTTTTATCATTTTAGCTTCTAGGGAGGATTCAGGCTTGATTTGATCTAGTACCCACTTATTTGTCTTTTGGTCATCCATGGTGTCCACAAAACTCTCCTCCAACACCACATTTTAAATGAGTCCATTTTCTTCCTGTCACCTTTCTTCACCATCCAACTTTCACATCCATATATAGTAATGGGGAATACCATAGTTAGGATTATCTTGATCTTGGTTCCCAGAGAGACATCTTTATCTTTCAGGATCTTCTCTAGCTCCCTCACAGCTGCTCTTTCAAGTCTCTGTCTCCTGATTCCCTCATCGCCATCTCCCTGTTGGTTGATGATTGAGCCAAGGAACAGAAAATCTCGAGCAATTTCAATGTCCTCATTGTCAACTTTAAAATTGTGTAATTCCTCAGTAGTAATTTCTGAGTAGTCATTTTTTTCCCTAGATGGTTGCAAAAAGGTTGTCCTCTCTGGCCTTAATATCTCTTACAAAGGTGGGGAGGGGGAAAGTCCTCAAAGCAGGGCCTCTGAAACCAGCCTGGGTCAACAAGTCGTCTTGTAGGGGAGTCCTGTAACTTGTCACAATTGCTAAAGTTGGCCAGTAGTGCTATCATCATGTATCATTCATCTGGGAAAGAAGGACATACAGACTGGGCTTTCTGGTGGCTGTTCCACAACTTTAACACACTCTCCTGTAGAAGTCCATCAAATCCCAGAGCACTCTCTCCACAACTTCATACATTCCCCTCCCTGCCCAATATTATAATTGCCATGTTGAGAGTCTATCAATATTGGTGGTGGTTACAATATAAGGCCAGACAGCAAAACCCTGCCTGGGACTGCTACGTCCTCAGCATCCCAAGTCCGGAGGCTCAAGGGGCACAGCCTGATCGTATCACACTGAACAGCATGATTAATGGTAGTTCTTCCATGTATCATTAGGATACGTGGTCTCTAGGACCAACCACAGATAAACATTCCTTTTTTTTTTTTTGGCACATGGGCCAAAAAGAAAACCACTACCCCAATCTAAATTTTGGCAGTGAGGATAGTACTTAAGGGCTGGATGAGAACAAATAAAGTTATTTGTGTTATGGTTACTTTGAGCTATGGTTTGGAGGGCCCCGGTGGCGCAGAGTGGTAAGCTGCAGTACTGCAGCCCAAGCTCTGCTCACGACATGAGTTTGATCCTGGCAGAAGCCAGGTTCAGGTAGCCGGCTCAAGGTTGACTCAGCCTTCCATCCTCCTGAGGTCGGTAAAATGAGTACCCAGTTTCCTGGGGGTAAAGTGTAGATGACTGGGGAAGGCAGCGGCAAACCACCCTGTAAAAAGTCTGCCAAGAAAACGTCATGATGTGATGTCCCCTTATGGGTCAGTAATGACTCAGTGCTTGCACCTTTACCTTTTACCTTGCAGGGGGGGGCAATAAATGTTGCATTGAAATAGAAGAGGTATCAGTGCAATAGGTTTTGCTAGATATTTTATTGGAACTGATGTGTGACGAATCTTCATAACCCACTCCTGACTTTGCTAGTTCAGAGAAACGTAAATTCTTACCAACAAAGCCATACTATAATTTGTAACGCTTGGGGCATATGCATTGCTAAGAGCTAAGCTGATGAACTAGATAAGGAACTGCAGGGACAAGTTGCCCTTTCATGATTTCCTTCATGCCTGAAAGTCAGAGTTTCCTAAATTTCATCATCTTTGTAACTGCCTGTAGAAGCCCTTGTTTTAGGCCTACAGGGAAGCAGCTATGCATATGTCGTTACTACTCAGCCATCAAGAAACCTTTGAGTTTTCATCTGATTCCCCAGTCTGTCGTTGAAAATGAATTCCCAGACCAAGCAGATGGCAAAATTAACAATTTATATTTTGCCTCTCTGAATGCCACCGTTCTCTGAGTCCTATATTAAAGCTGCAGAAGTAGCATGAAAGAAGAAAGGGGGACCTCTGAAACTTACGGCGACAGACCTAAGCAAGCTGCATCCATGATGCAAACCCGAATTAATGATGCTGTCAGAGTTTCATGTTAGGTAGTTGCAAGTTCCTGGATGTTGATCCCATGGTCATATAATCCAGGCTTTTTTTCAGCTGGGACATGGTGGAATGGAGTTCCGGAACCTCTTAAAAATGGTCACATGGCTGGTGGCCCCGCCCCCTAATCTCCAGACAGAGGGGAGTTGAGATTGCCCTCCGTGCCACTGGAGCGGCACGGAGGGCAATCCAAACTCCCCTCTGTCTGAAGATCAGGGGGCGGGGCCACCGGCCATATGACCATTTTCGCTGAGGGCGATTTAAACTTTTAAAAACTCCCCCCTTGTTCCAGCTGACCCAAAGTGACGTCATTGGCCCTGGGAGCATGCGTGCTCTTTGTGCATGCACATGTGGTACCAGGGGCACCACCTCCCGCCAAGAGTTGCCCCCTGTGCTGGCAACCCACTGAGTTCCACCACCTCTTTTCCCAGAAAAAATCCCTGCATATAATCTTGCAGCTTTGTTATAATTAGACCACACAGAGAGTATCACAGAGAAATACAAATCCCAGAGAAATTCGTGAAAATTAACTAAACGCCAACAATACTTATAAATATATATATATTGCTTATTTTACTTATTTCTGTGTGTTTGATCTCGATTTGCTTTGTTGAAGTTAAGCAGATCGGGGGCTTATCAACTCCTTTGGAAGACCTCTTTGGAACCCTCAGTGTATGCCACTAGGAGTCTGATGAAGGAAGAAAGGCAGGATACGACTAAAAATTTTCTGTTAATTGATTAAAACATTTGGATCTTGTCTTTCCCCTTCACAAAGAGCCCAAGACAGCTTACATAGATTTCATATTTCACTACATGTATGAATAAAACACAGAAAACCATAACATCTTAAAACAAAATTTTGAAAAAATCAAAGAATAACATTAAAATCTTATCATATCACAGCATTTCACATACGCTGTATATGAATCTTCACAAAAGCCCTCCTAAACAACATTGCCTTACAAGACTGTGGTATTTCTCGGTCCACAGACTGCCCAAAAGAAGACTGGGATAAAACCAGGGCTTTTTTTCAGCAGGAATACGGTGGAACAGAGATCCGGCACCTCTTCCCCCCCCCCCAAAACCCTGCATAAAACAAATTTGATATGAACTAAAATACCTTGTACAGGGGCATGTCTTAGGGAGTCTAAGTCTCCTATTTCAGTGGGAGCCTGACATCCCTTTCCATTACCCATTGCCTCTTGGCTGGGTAGTGGGAGAAACAAGTGTCAGAAATAGATGCTGTGCCAATAGCAACCACCATTCCTAATGCAAGATAGCAGGATAAAAAATGCCAGTAAAGCCATTGAGTTAGGCCTGAATCCTACAACATCATCTCAACAGCATGCCAGGGACGTGACATTCTTTTCAGATATTTGCTGTTAGCAGGGCCTTTTTTCTGGGAAAAGAGATGGTGGAACTCAGGACCACACAATGATGTCACTTTGGGTCAGCTGGAACAAGGGGGGAGTTTTTTAAAGTTTAAATCGCCTTCAGCGAAAATGGTCACATGGCTGGTGGCCCCGCCCCCTGATCTCCAGGCAGAGGGGAGTTTAGATCGCCCTCCACAAGGGCAATCTAAACTCCCCTCTGTCTGGAGATCAGGGGGCAGGGCCACCGGCCACATGACCATTTTCAAGAGGTGCCGGAACTCCATTCCACCGCGTTCCCGCTGAAAAAAAGCCCTGGCTGTTAGTGATGTTGCACCATTGGCATGACGTCCCTCCCTCTTCCTCTCCTGCTTCTTCTTCCTCGCCTTCCTCTCCTGCTGATGGCTAGCTGATGGTGGCATAAATCGGGTTCCAAGGAGGCCTCCTACTCAGTCAGTGGCCAGTCCCAGTTCTGCTTAACTTCACCTAAGCTGCTAGATTATACAACGTCCGTGGGTCCAGTGGCTGGCAAGCACACTAAGGTCATGTGATATTAGAAGTCCACAAATTACCAGTTTCTTAACACTGTAAAACATAAAAGAACATTTCTCAACTGAAAATTTTATCCACACAAGGACATCTGAAAGACCAGGAGGGTTAGCGAGAGGACTGAGCCTGTCAAACAGTGGGAGGGTTGGGGGTGGGGAAATGGAGGGGGTGATAGATATTGGCTGTGTTGCGTCATATTAATGACCATGCATTGATCGGTTTTCTTTCAATTAATTCGTTTTTATTTAAAATGCAGAGCTGCTCTGAGGAATGGTAGGAAGTTTCTTGGTGATGTCATGGAGGTGATGTATTTAACGCAGCCCTAATTTGGTTCCTTTCGAGGAATCTGCTTCAGACATGTAGACTCGCTTTCATTTCAAGCGTAACCCTGGAGAGAAATACATAGCTTTGGAACTGACCACCACAAGATTCTTCTAGAATGGCCCAACTGCTCTAGGATATTGAGTCCGCTTTTACTCTCCAGAGTTTCCAATACATTTCCACAGTCTGTTTTGAGTAATATTGCAGAAAGCAAAGGACAACCCAATGGAAATGTCTCCAGCGTAATAGCACACGGTCACTTGCCAGTTGTTTCAGTGGAGCTTCTGCTGATCGCAGACGGGGGACACACATCCGTTTCATGAGCCCTAATTTGGGACATTTCTAGACTATCTGGTGGGAATTCATATTCCCATGACTGGGAATATCCCCCCCTAGCAAGCCAGCAAGGTATTTGCTGCCAACAACCGTTTAACAAAACAGAAGATTGTTTTACAACGAATAAATGAATCACGGCATTAAAACACTGTGGGGGGTGCGTTGTCACCCATTTACTCCAAGGCAAATTCTGGGAGGTCACCCAGAATCAAAAACCTGCTCTTCAGGCATTGCCACTTCTGACAGTGTAGATATACCGTCACAGGCAAGGCGAGTCCTAGCGTTCTCACCAGCGGTCACGTTGATAACAAGATCAAAGGCTTGTAACTACTTGAGCTGGAGTGATGGAACAGGTTTGATCAAAATGAAACGAAGGCCCTGTATATAGAACACATGAGAGACTTGGAGGCCATGTGTGAGTTAATACCTTTGAAGTTTGTTCTTTTTTATTATTATTGTAAATTACTTCATAGGTGCATTAAGCTCCTCTCCGTGGTATACATATGTATATGTGGATTTTTGAATCAGCCAGAACATATTTGACGAGCCTGTTTCCCCAGCGCCCCCCCCCCCAAATGAGGGGGGAATAAAAAGCAGCTCCTAGACAGGTTACTATAGTGCCTGAGCAGATCAAGGAATTGCAAAGCACGAAGTCAAGACTTGCACACAAGTGATATTTAGTCTTCTACCCTTGCTGCTTCCAGGGGTGTTAATAGCTTTCCCCCTTGTTTTAGACGATGTAATTATTCATCCAGAGCACCTCTATTTGTGACTAGTTCATCTGTTCCAGAGACGTGGTGATTATTCTTATAAACAGTTAAATGGGCTACTCTTCTCAGCTGTTAGGGCCGGCTGACTTTGTTCTTAATACTCATCCCCAGCGCCTCCTGATTCTTTACCGCAAAGCACATTGCAGTTTACTTCGCATCCGTGCAAATTATGGACAGTGGTTCCGCAACACGAAAATGATTTTGTCCATTTGTCCAAGTATAACCTGTTACAGAGAAGACACACTGTTCTGAGCTATTCCTAAAAAAAACACTATCATGACATAATGATAAACCTTGTACAGGCTTTCTGTTCGGATTAAACAGTAGTTTACACCATCTATTTCTGTTGGACTGAAGAAGGAGAAGAAGAAGAAGATCCTGCAGAGGGCAGGTAGCTGCACAGAACTGTTGGGGAGGATTTTCTTCCTTAAGGACCTTTCCCTCGTGTCTGGTCACAGAATGTTAATCTTAGAGCCAAGCTACAAGTGACTCCTGACACAGGTTAGACACTAGTCAGCTTCCCTCAAGTTTTGATGGGAAATGTAGGCATCCTGGTCTCGCAGCTTGGCTCTCTGATGGCTGTCCAGTGGACTTTTCAACTGTCACTTGTCCAACATTTTGCCAAGCTGCCTACATTTCCTGCCAAAACTTGAGGGAAGCTGACAAGTGTCCGACCTGTGTCAGGCGTCACTTGTAGTTTGGCTCTCAGTCTTATCAGTTCTAATAATAAAGCTTTTGTTAATCTTAAATCAGTTTGATGTCCAGATTGCTGCAAAGGCACTCTGCCAAGAGTCCACACATGAATTTTCAATTGTGGCTATCATGGAAATCATTTTTTCTTTCTTTCTCACAAATGCTGAATACAGCAGCCCCTGAAAGATATCTGTTCTACTTTCATCGTTGTTACTGCCAGTTGTGCTGCAAGGTCAAGGTTTCAGAGTCAAATTACAAAGCAGAATCAATCTTACAGTGCTGATCAGCCAGGGCTTTTTTTCTGGGGAAAGAGGTGGTGGAACTCAGGACCGCACAATGACGTCACTTTCGGTCAGCTGGAACAAGAGGGGAGTTGTTTAAAGTTTAAATCACCCTGGGTGAAAATGGTCACATGGCCGGTGGCCCCGCCCCCTGATCTCCAGACAGAGGGGAGTATAGATTGCCCTCCGTGCCACTTGGCAGCATGGAGAGCAATCTAAACTCCCCTCTGTCTGGAGATCAGGGGGCAGGGCCACCGGCCATGTGACCATTTTCAAGAGGTGCTGGAACTCCGTTCCATCATGTTCCACCTGAAAAAAAGCCCTGCTTGGTGGTCCTTACATAAGATCATAAAAACACAAGAGGAACCATGTTGGATGAGATCAATAGATAGTCTAGTCTGGCATCCTGTTTCCAACAGTGGGTTGGAAACAGGATGGACTTTTCTGTAGATGTCACAGAAAAGTCCATAAGCAGGGTCCCAAAACAACAGCCTCTCGGGCTGATTACTCTCCAATGTCTGACAATCAGAAATATGCTGCCTCTGAACCCAGAGGCCTTACCTGGCTTGCATGGCTAACAGCCAACAGACCTACCCTACATCAGTATGTCCAACTCCCTTTTAAATCCATCTAGGTCACATGCTTGCCAGTTGTCGGCTTAGAACAGGCAACCTTTTGACTGTTCCTCCACCCTCCACCTGAATTTAACAGAGTGTCAGGGGAAAGCCAAAAACGTCACCCTACATCATGTTCAGGTGAAAATCTCTATGGTTTTTAGACTGGTGGGATTCCTATAGGGATTGGTGGGTAAAACCCATAAAGATTCCTAGAGTGTTTCTCAGCACAGTGACACCACTTCTGGGTTTTCACTCAGAAGTGATGTCACACGTTGCACACCATCCCTACGCATGCCCCCCCCCCATTCTCCTGGGGTTTCCATCCATGCGCCTGGCAACCGAGTTCCACAAACCAACTTCCTGTGATGTGGTTGGGCTTCTTTTTGTGTGTTTTGGATCTATTACAAAATCAGTTTCATAGGGTTACTCTGAATTCTAGTATTATGGGAGAGGGATAATAGATTTTATCCATAGTCTACAGCTAACTGCCACTCCTCAGTCCCTGTATTCCTTTCTCTGCAAAGTAATGGTGGGATGAGGTCCAAACAACATTTCTTGCCCGGGGCTTCATAAACACAGAATTTAGGTGGCTTTCTAAAAGCCCTGGAAACATGACAAGACAGCTAATATCAGTGGCTACTAGACATGACAACTAAATGGAGTTTCCGTATCCAGAGGCAGTATACCTTACATACCAAATACCTAAGTGTTGCCTTCATACTCTATTTGTAAACTTCCCAAAGGCATCTAACTAGCTAGCTACTATTGCAAACCAAATGCTGGCCTTGATAGCAACCTGGTCTCATGCATGGTCTCTTAACCGGCATCTGGCCACGGAAAAAAAGGCAGACATGGTTGGGGAAGGATATCCCGCAGTATGGGCTGTTTTCCCTCCCTCTCCTGCCACCACTCTCCTCTGCTTTCACTTGTCTCATTCGGGGGGGGGGCTCTTTTCTTTGTCATCACAAGCCTAGGGCCAAACTGCACACTACACAGTGTTGTATGGCCATTTTCACACGTCTTACCGGCAGCACAAAATTGCTCCAAAATTCTGGAACAATGGCGTCTTCCAGGCACTATTTCCTGTCTGACTCCGGTTTTGTGCCACAAACCAGAGTCATGATGGGAAATCACGCCAACAAGACACCGTTGATCTGGGAGCTTTGCGGGATTTTGCACGGCCGGTAAGACATAATAATAACAACAACAACAACATTCGATTTATATGCCACCCTTCAGCATGACTTAACACCCACTCGGAGTGGTTTACAAAGTATGCTACTATTATCCTCGCAACAAGACACCCTGTGAGGTGGGTGGGGCTGAGAGAGCTAAAAGCTGTGATTGACTCAAGGTCCCCCAGCTGGCTTCAAGTGGAGGAGCGGGGAATCAAACCCGGCTCTCCAGATTAGAGTCCCGCGCTCTTAACCACTACACCAAACTGGCTCATGTGAAAAAGGCCTACATTTCTTTCACTCAATTGTTCTATTAACTGGAAAACAGCCTCACATGCTGACAATTCTGAACTGTAAATGCACATGTGCATGCACGCGCACACACACACAACACACACACACACATGTCCCCATCACATTTCATTTGGCCCTCAATTGTGAAATCAGTAGGTGGCTTTATGTAAGTCATCATTTTTTCCATTTCATTTTAAAAAAATATTTTTATTAGTTTTCAAATAAATAGCAAATAAAGAGAAGAGGAAAAAAAGAAAAGCAAAAGCAGAAAAAGAGTATAGTTAGAAAAGGGAGAAAGGAAAAGAAAAGTAAATATATCCATAATATCCTGCTTACAGCAACGCTCAATATATCATTAAACATTCTTAGTAATAACATATACTGATGTATGTCGAAGGCTTTCACGGCCGGAGAACGATGGTTGTTGTGGGTTTTCCGGGCTGTATTGCCGTGGTCTTACACAGCAATACAGCCCGGAAAACCCACAACAACCATCAATAACATATACTATTAATAATAAGACATTTGAGTCCTTTTACATTCTTGGCAAATTCAAGTCTTTATGTTTATTTGTAATCCAGTTGTAGAACAGTATCCAGGGTCTGGAGAACTCTTCTTCCATTTTCCCTTTTAATAGCATTGTCAATTTATCCATCTCCGCTGTTTCCATAATCTTTCCCACTAGTTCTTCCTGAGTTGGTATTATTTGTTGTTTCCAATAAAATGCTAATAGAATTCTAGCTGCGGTCACTGCATGTATTATAAAATGTTTTT